>NW_009696015.1:12192-13412 GCF_000703405.1 Apaloderma vittatum
TCACACCTCCTGTGAAAGCGGGTGGGCTCCTCTGAACGCCGAGACACAGCCAAAGGAGGAAGGAGCCTGTGTTATAAAGCAGTGTTCAAAATCGTGTGTTCTGGGAGAGCAGCACCCGGACATCGGAGCAGCAGGCTGTCAGGATTCGCAGCACCCTGTCAGGTGAGCGCTGAAAACAGCTTTCTGCGCCCTCTGGTGGAAGTTCTCGACAATTACACCGTCACAAATCCTAGGGCCAGCTGCGGCAGGGAGAGTGGCTCTGGTACTCGCTCCTCCAGTCCACTAAGAGGATAATGCGAGCACAGAGCAACTGGTGCTTGTCAGCGCCTGAAAGAAGCATTAGAAATAGGGATGTCGTTATTCAGCCTATTCCTTGGCCGGTCATCCACTTCCACACCTGTCTTTTTCACTGCTTCCAGAGACGCCTGAAACTGAACACTGGATACACATGCATGAATAAATCCCTCTCCCAGCACAGCAACGGCACCAGCACTACAAACAACTATCTACCTTGGAAAGAGGTGCAGAGACAAGTGCTGGAGGTGGCAAGGTTACGGTTAATCACAACTCCCTTTATTGATGATAACAGTAAACAACAATGCTGGCAAGATGACCCAGCAGATGAGAATACTCAGCCTCCTCGATTGCACACTCCTCTGGCTGTAGATACAGCCCAGAGCACACAACTGGAAGATGAAGGCACTGCCAGACCCCTCAGGCATACTCAGGGTCCAGGGACTCGTCCTCTCTGCTACCACGCCAAGATCCCACAGCAAGGTCTGGTGCTCTGAGGATGCTCCATGGGCAGAGCTCAGAACAGCCCTCGTGGCCCTGAGACCAGGTGGGGGCTGTCAGCAGAGACCACAGCTAATGCCCAGTTGTGTCCCTATAAGAACTGCCACAAAAGCAGCTTCCCCACCTGCTTCCTCTGTCCTCAGCATCTGCCATGCTGTGGATGTGCAGCACTAGGAGGTTTTGCTATGGGACAAGGTACCTCCAACACAGTCCTGGGGCTCAGGGCACCCATGACTGGGTAGCCAGCAGGCTGTGGACCTCCCATGGAGAGGGGCGAGGTGCAGGGAAAGGACCAGGAAAAGGGGGAGAAGGCAGCACCCAGAGACTGTGTCAGCAAAATAGGAATTTATTTCCTTTTTCTTCAGTCAAGGCTTGCTGGAGCCCTGCTAGTGCTGCCGGCGGGGCGGCCTCTTGCAGGGCTGAGG
>NW_009696016.1:0-34292 GCF_000703405.1 Apaloderma vittatum
TGATGATCTCAGAGGTCTTTTCCAGCCTTGATAATTCATTGATTCTGTAATACAGAGTAAATGCTGAAGAAATGAAATTGGAGTAAGGCTGGAAGACTCATAAGCCTGGGGTAAGTGATGCAGGAGTCAAGGAAAAACCAGGGGTGATACGGCAAAATTGTGTGCCACAGATAGGGCAGGATTACTGCCAGCCCTGAAGCCCGGATCTGTGATTTCTCAGCACTACTTTCTAATGAAACATGCGCATTATGAGAACCAGCTTAATACTGCTTGGCAATTTAGACAAAACTGAGTGGGTTTGCTCTAAGTAAAAGAAAAAAAAAAAGCACCCTCTGCCTGCTGTGCTGTGGTTCAATAGCAGGATTGTCTCCATCTGCTTCCACTGTTGTCTCCAATGCACTCAGGCTACTGCTGGTGACGGGCCTAGCAGCAAGGCCATCGCCTCAGGATCATGCCATTGAGGAGAGCTGGCAGCATGGACACCTCTTACTAGGACAGTCTGCGACTGTCAGCATCTACTTATTTTGCCTTTGCCTGAAATTGGCCCTTTCCAGGTGCTAAATCCATGTAGAAAGGATGTCCTCTTACTGCCAGCCACTACTCTTTGTTCATAAGCAAATGATCTTAGTTTGAGTCATGTGCCACAATAGCACTGTAAGAATTTTTCTTTTCAATTTTAACTTCTTCTAAATTTCTAGATTTCTTACAGTTTGCTACCTTCTTCTTTCTTTTTCAACACACTCCAAACCATTGTTTTCACCACAAAATTCTTGTTTCAGAGCATGGGATAAGTGGTGATCACTGAACCAGTAACTACTCAACATTTCTTTTTAACATCAGCCATATGGTAAGTCTGTGATCATTGCCTAACTCGGTCAGGGGCTTAGAGATGTAAAGCTTCTTACGCCTTTGTTAGGCCAGCTGTTTCTACTGAGAGGCTGAAGATTAAGTATCCATACTGTTGAATTTATCTAAAAACTTTTACAATGTAAATCACCAAATGGGAGGATTTTGAAAAATCTGACTGTAAGATGTGCTAAGAATTCTTACCTAAGAACTCTTACCTAGTATCCAAGGCTAGTCAAAAAGTGAGATTCCTTCTTTCCTCTCCTTCTTGCTGATTTTCTGCAGTTCTTAATCACAGTATCAACCATCCATTTCTCTTACTGTTTAAGAGATTTCAGAAATATATCAGAAGAGAAAACAAGAATATTTCATTTCCAATTTTATTTTAAGCACAATTCAAAAGCTTCTGTAACAGCTAGTAATAGCACAAGAAACATTTTTTGTGATACTACTTTAAAACAAACTTTCCAGCACTATCGCAAAAGCAGTAGCATTACAACTGGAACAATTGTGTGTGACACTGCAATTATATAACAGATTTTGAGTAGCTTCTGATTTTGCTGCAGATCTATAATCAGATGTGCTTTAGATTTACCTTATCAAATAATACTGTTCTTAAAGTCTTCAGGACATGAATAAACATCATGGTGATATAGTACCTGGGACGGGGGAGGAAGAGGGTTATTACTTGAAAAATAAGAAAAAAACACTTGTGTTTGTCCAGTCCACATAGCGGCTTTAATAGTGAGAATAGAACTGCCCACTGTTTTCTGTGTGTGTGCTCTGGGGTCCCAACCAGAGCCCACAGAGCTCTTGCCTTTGGCTTGCTCCAAAGCTGTCCCATGAGCCCAGGCACTCGTATCGCGGATCCCATTACCCCACGTGTGTCTCCTGCTATTTTAAGTTGAAACAACTGGATAGACAGAAATTATCATAGAATTATCATAGAATCGTTCAGGTTGGAAAAGACCTTTAAGATCATTGAGTCCAACCGTTAACCTAGCGATGCTAGGTCCACCACTAATCCATGTCACTAAGCACCACATCTACATGTACTTTAAATGTCTTGCTAAGCCTTATGCTTGAAAAGGAAAGAGAACCTGGTTGAGAGGATCTGAAAACATGTCCTGGAAATAACCTGTCAGCAAGCAGGTGAAGCACTTTCCCACCTGCTTCTGCCTTTCCTGCCCCACTTAGGAACTGTGGTAGAAACAGAAGAATTTGTCAGTCGCAAAGTCTTGTTCTTGAGTACAAAAACACAGTTAGGAATTCTCACATGAATCCTTCAAGATCCGTGTTGCAGAATAATTCCTGCTGCAGAGCCTGCGCAGAGCGGGAGAGGGTTTTGTGCCTCCTGGAACAGCAGAAGGAGTAGTTGCAATTCAATAAAAAGAGCCACAGTATCAGAATGAATGCAGCTATTCCTTAGTCTGACTTTCCACAGGATCTCAGCAACACATGCTTCAGTAACTGCTGGCAAGTATTGACTTTGGGAACACTAATCGCAGCACCGACTTGTTCAGGGCACCAGGGAGTTGCTATTATGGTGTGTCAACGATTGTCCTTGCTGCCCTTTCCATTTCTGCCTCTAGGTTAAGAGGCATTTTCCTGTGTTCTGTAATTACCAGCCAAACACCAAAGAATTAACATTGTCCATCTGACAGATTCTGTGATACTGTGTGATTGCTCCCACTGAAGCAGTAACCATTCGCTGACCTACCCGTTCTTGCAGGAGGCTTGTTTTACAGTTCCATTCAAGCACATTTAAGAAAAGAAGAGTCAGAGGAGAGACTCTGTGGGCTGATACAAGCAAAGCTAAGACGTTGTAGCTTACACACTGACATTTTCAGGGCTTTAATTTCAAACAGGAAGCATTTAGATAAACACAGAATCATCTACTGTATAAATGCAGGTACAGGCGAAAAAAAAAAGATGAGTTTGCTAATGGAAGGAAACTTAAAAATGGAGTCATGAAGAGGTTCTCACCAAATCTCTGTTTATAATGCACAATCATTTCGGCTTAGCACCACAGGGAATGAAAAATATACGCCAGGCCTTTTCAGCATTGAGGGCTTCAGGCCAGCTCTAGTCTGCTGATTGTCAGCAAATGGTGAAAATGCTGTCAGTTAGCAAAAATCGTTCTCTGTCCTCTCGCACCAAAACAGTGATAATGTGCCCTTTGATTGCCTGGCAGCATTAGCAGGAGAGAAGGCAGTGCTTGGAAAAGGCCTAAGCAAGTGCAAAATTCCTGTGTGTGGCTTGGAGAGCTGCAGCCATGGCGGCGCTGAGTGTGTCCGAAGAAGTGATGATGTCCGATAGGCTCTGAGGGGAACAACATGAACGTGGAGTCTGGAAGGGAGGGGAAATCTTCATTTTCTTGCTCATTTATATCACTGGGTAATGCAGCTAATGCATTCCTTCTGTTGAAGGAATGAGGGAAAGGAGGAAATGGATTCCAGGTAGAGATGAATGATTTTTCATTACATGTTTAATGTGTCAGGCAGGTATGTACAATCTGTGTCTTGGTTCTGAGCCGCAAGCAGGGTGAGGCATTAAGAAAATCAGATTTGATATCAAGATGTTTCCAAGAATTATTTATGAACCATAGATGCTGAAGCTCAGTATTTTTTGTTTAGGAAAATGGCTTCATAGACATTGAAGTAAAATATGATCTTGATTATATTGCTGTAAACCGCTAACTTCCGTAGTAAGTATAGCTGAGAGCAGAAACTGATCTATAAAAGTCAGTCATAAAACCGAAAATAAACTGAGATATTAGGAGTTTGTCAAAGTGGAAAAGGATATGAACAAAGCATGTGAGAACCAAACCATTTATCTGGAGTTTCAGTTGTGGTTCTACTCATTGCCAAGTTGAGATCCCACAGTTACAAGATCCTTAAAAGAAATTAGATGGTATAAGTGCTAAGATAGACCAAAGATTTGAAAACTCTGGTCACCCCATGCTTTAAATTGTGGTAAATGGGAGGAAATTTTTCATTATCTTGTTCTCTGAAGTTTTCAGTTTGTTGAGTTCAACAATAAAAAAAGACATCAGCAGCATAAAGTTTAAAGTAGTGAATTGATTTTCAAGCTCCAACAGCTAAAGGCAAAGTCCTCAGTAACATAAAAATGTTAAGCCACAGGGTTCTGAGTCTGAATGCTACTATAGATCATTTCCACTTGTAGTGCAATGTTTATATGACAAATACAGATCTTTGCTTTAAATTCCTCTAGCACAAATACATTAAAATCACTCATAGGTACTTAGAACAGCAGCATCTGAGTAAAAGGTCTGGATGGGAATGAATTTTCTGTCTTCCTATAGGGCATTGTCAGTGAAAATTCCTTATGACTTAAAGTGAAAGCAGTTGCTAAAGGACATTAAATAGAGAATTATGTGATTGTATAATGTAAGAAAAGAAGACCCAGGTATTTAGTCAGTGCACTGCTTTTAAATGTCAGAAGTACTATTGTCCCATGGTCACGTCTTTGGATGGATGTTTCTTTTAATCCCAATGTTCTGTGTTGCTCATTGCACCTTTTTTCTGACCTCTCAGATTTGCAAAGGTTTTGAGCTTTTCAGAGCTGAGCCTTTTTTTGGATGCAGGCATCTTACACTGTATAGCATAATGCTGTGCTCTTCTCACTTGCCACAACTGTTGGTACTGCAGTAGCAGAGAAAAATAATGCAGATTGCATCTGCCTACTCTGTGCATTTGGAACTTCATAGAAAAATCAAAATATTTTAGTTGGAAATTGGAAGGAAAATATTCATTCTTAATTTAATTTGAGGTAACTACAAAGCCTGAAATCACCGCTGATAGTAGGAACTGTGTGGTATGTGTTTGCTTGCATTTTTCCTCTGTGATTCTGTTGACAATTTCAAGCTGCTGAGCAATGTTTATTAAATTGTTCTTAATTTTCCTGGGTGCCTACTTGTGTGTGTGTGATTAGAATAGCAATCCTTTTGGACATTTGTGGAGATTTATATAATACAAAAGATTTCAAGGAAATAGATGTGGCCCTTGAACAGGAGCTGGTCTGTAGAATGTCTTATTGTGTATCACGTTGCTTTAACCTTGGAACGTGGCCTTCCTGCCATCAGCAGTGAACTTGGGGAGAGTTCGGGGTTTCGTGGGAGTGTTGATGACGTTAGCACTTATTCCACGTTTGTACCGGATGGAGAATATTTTGGACTTCCCCATTTCAAAACTAACCTTCTCTGCCATCAAGCTTTCTTGTATATTAATACATAAGGGCTGCAGATTGTGGCCTGTAACGATTTACAAGCCTATTATTACTTTTGATTTAATGTTTCTTTGATATAGAAAAGAACAAAGGAGGTGATCTCACGTCTGTTGACCCTTTGGTGGCAAAAGTGGTAGAATGATTTCCTTCCTACATCGGTTATTTTGTGCAATTTCAGTGGGAGGTTTGGGTCAGTGTTTCTTTCAGCTATTATCATTCACGTAGTTATGAATTTTCACAAAACTCTCTGAGCTTCTCCTAGGGATGGCAGAAGTCAATGTGCTCTTCGTTTCTGTCCCTCTCAGGCTATCTTGTCCCAGACTTGCTTTTAACCTTGTAGTTTCTTTCACTGCATAGGCAAACCTACAAGTCTTCTCTTGAGATAATAATGTGTGAGAAATCTAACATAACAATGCTGTACTAAACAGACTAAAGAAATGTTCAGCACTTGGAGAAGAAACAGCATTGAAATGAAAACTAGTCCTAGCAGAGGATTAGTGAAGTTAAGGACTTTTAAAAATCATTCATTATTTCCCCACTGAGCATGTGCAGAGTGCAGGTAAATAGGTACAAAGCAAAAGGTTGCCATGTTAACCTTTTATCGTTATTTTTCATACACACAGTCTGAATAGAGCAGCTGCACAAGAACACATATATTTCAATAAGACAGTTATTCAGCTGGAAGAAACATTAATCTCTAAATATAAGATTGCTCAGTTTGTATTCTGTTGCGGATTATTTAGTGCTTTTCATGTGCAATAGCTCAAAGTATTTTACTAAGCAATGAACTATAATAGAGATGTGCTATGAATGCAGAACTCACCAAAGCTATGGATACAGATGCATTAGTTATTTTTTGTGTCCGAATGCTGTCACTTGCACCTATACAAATGATGGATAGGGATGAGTTCCAAGCAAAATAGATTTTTGCTTTTATGGACTAACCAGAAAATATGAATTCAAGAGTAATATTTGCAAACAAGGAAGCTGTCTTTGAGATAAGCTGTCTTTTTTTTTGCCACCCCATGAAAACACAACAGAATGTGTGTGAAAAAATGCAGGCAGGAAAAATATTAGTAAATATGAAGCATTATTCTACATTCTTTTTTTAAAAAAACGTGGTTTTTATTTCATCAGCAGCTAGAGTTCCACAAAGTAACTAGACACCACATTTCCCATGTGTTGCAGAAGCATATGGTAGGACAAAATTTTTCCCTGAAGACTTTGCAGTCTGGATAGGTAAGAGAGGAAAAGGTTAGTGGTGGCAACCAAAGATGAGGATTGATAGTTGAAAGCAAATGAGACACAGTTGTATGACAAATTAATGCTGAGCAGCTGCAGAATAATGCACATTTTTCTAGCCAGTTTGGTCATGAGGTTATATTAATTTGCTTTGTCAACATTCACTGGAAAGGTGGGAGAGTCCTACTGGTGATACTTCCTTGACTGCTCTCAGCTGACGTTATTTACCACTTGTGTGATCATTTAGCTCCGTCCTCAATCACATAGACATTGGAGTGGTTTACACAGTCTTTGATGTTTGAATCTTTATGCTTGTAGTCCTATTTCCACTGGCTTAAGCCCTCTTATCCTCCATGGAAGTCCCCTGGCTTTTATTCTATTTAATGAAGCATGTAAGAAAATAAAGGGTCAGGACAAAATTAACAGAGATCATAGAATATTACATCTATTGTACTCGTTTTCAAAGGTGTTTGCTCTAAGTTTTATTCTTCTGTAACACAACAGTCTGAAAGCAGCAGTCAATAACTTTGGGAATAAAAAAGGGAAGGTATCTTGAAAATTAAGAATTACAATACAGTGAGTATTTTTAGTCACCTTGCATAATGTTATATCATTTATTAATGGGTCCCTTGGGCAAAGTGAGTATCTTCACCGCTTACTGCTCTTACTGGTTATCACAGAAGGAAAACATATCTGAAAAATGTTTCAGGCAAGAAGAACAATATTACACTGAAGAAACTGCATTAGGTCTTTTCTATCTCTTTCTCGTTTTCAGGCAACTTTATTCAGATGATTTAAGATGATCACCAATATCAAGTTTTAATAATTTCTAGCACTAATAGTTTTTCTTATTGTAGAAGAGCAGAGCCATCATTTTTCTCTGCATTTCATGCTAATGTATACAGTATCATACTAAAAGCACAATTCGATACATGTAATTGTCCTGATGTGACATCAGCAGCAGAAAAATGTGTGAACATTGCCTTTTGGAAGAGAAGGATTATGGTTCAAGTAACCCAATTCCTGAGTATCAGTTCTTCATGTCCTACTATAGGTAACAGTTTTGTCCTTATCATTTGGACTGGAATGCTCAAATTTATTTTTTGTATACAGTTTATTTTGTTTTGTTGCATTTCTACATCTCTGCAGAAAGGTTATGGGGTACATCTCCTTCAGGCATTGAGTAAAGTTTGTTTCTTCTGTGACTGTTAAGATTGTTAATCACAGTTTCTCTACCCATGACTCTTGAGTTTGAAGCCTGATGTAAGCAGATACTAAACTCTTTATTTCAGTTAATCTTTATATTCCAAGTAATGGATAATCCATTTAGGTGTGCTCTGGAACTTCGGAGTAAATGCTCCAAGCAGATCAGACCTGACCCATTACTTTTATTCTCTGCCACCAAGTGAGGTTAGCTTCAATGCCCTACATAATCTTCTTCATTAAAAAAAATGCACAATTTTCTCTGTGGTTATGTTCTTTTTACTGTGTGAGTTTAATAGTCTCTCTGTTCTTTGTTATGAACTGGCTGGTTCTTGCTACAAGCACAACAGTACATTATTTTTTTTTAAAAAAAAGTATCTAGAATCTGTTAACATGAGCTCTTGGTGCAGTGTAAAAGGCCTATTTTTTTATACTGGAAGATTGGCTATGGGTTAAAATAATAAGATCTGTGTTCTGCCTTTCACTCTCTAACAGCTTCTTCACTGCCCCTGAGCAAGTCACTTAAAGTTTAACTTTATTCTTTGAGAATTGCAGGTAATAATGAATACTTTGGTATCTCACAGGGTGCTGGAAAACAAAACTTCTGCTGGATGATCCACAACCAGAAGTTATGGCAAAGGAAAGATACGTTATTAGTCATATTTTAAAAGCAAATGCTATTAGAAGTATCATTAAAACCATATTTGTTTCAGAGTAGTCCACCTTCTGAGTTGCTAAAAATGAACAAGATCTGATATATGCCATCAGGAGGGGAAAAGAAAAATTGCAAATGTGCCACACTCTGTCACAGGTTTTGATGCACCCTTTGTGTGCTCCAGCTCTCAGATGGCCTTGGTGTCCCTTGCTGGGCTTTCTCCAGTATGTGGATGTCTGCCTTGTGCTGGGGAGCCCAAGCCAGGGCATATTCTGGGGCTCCAACGGTAACCTCGCCAGTGCCAATGTGGGGTGGGCATTACTTGCTGTGGGAAAGTCACATCTAATGCAGAAATAGCTATTACCTTCCCCATTTAAGCTCTTCCAGAGCTTTGCATGTGATTTCTGTCTTTGAAACCACTGAAGAGGTGTCAAGCACTATCGTATTGGAGCTATATTAATTTAACAGTCTTTTGTCTTAAGTATTCTGCAGTGCAGGGGAAATCCTGTGTAGAAAACCCAGTATAGGATTCTTGGCTGTTAACTGCTATGGACCAGTGTCTCTGTGGAGCAATTTTACTCACATTCTTGCAGCTGATTTTCAACGTGTCTGATATATTCATTGCCACAGAAATAAAAATGTCTGACTCTTCTCTTACATAACTTTTACTGTTGTCAAGATTAAAAACTTGCTAGCTGAGACATGGCAGGAGGGACAGGGCTATCCAGCTCCACCTGGCACTTGTATAGGAAAATGACGTTTAGAGAAAGCACTTACAAAACAAATGGAATTGCTTGGCACCGATTAAATACCATGGCAATTATGTAGAACTTAGAAGTGATAATAAATGGGAAAATGAGAAAGTTCATTTACAGAAATGCAGAAGTATTCTAACTAAAAGAGTGATTAAGACCCTGTTTGTCATTACTGAAACACATCTCAGTTCGCGGTACAAAACAGCAGGGCAATATTCCAGTATTTGATGTGCTGAGCACAGCATGATGAAATAGTTTATTACTTTGCAGCTTGTCAAACAGCTGTGTAAAATGTGAAACTAATCTAACAGGTTATATTTTCTTTCTGATCATCCAGCACAACTGATTTAAACCCCTGCACATGTATAAATAAGGCTTTAGTCACCTTAGAGGGGTAATTGTACAGCTAAAATTCTTGTTTCTCTGGTTATGCTGTGGTTTGGTGAAAAACTGTTTTCATGGAAGGGGCAGCAATCAGTTCTTAAAGTACATAAGCAATCTCTTATACTTGACTAACATTTAAAGCTGTCTTATGGAATCTGTTTCTTGCCTTGCTCTTAACCATTTGAACTTTCCTGTTGTCAGTAAAATCTATAAAAAATGACAAGGGGATTCTGTTTTATACACAAGTGAACTTTGTGCTCGTCTAAGACAGTGGTCACAGGCAATACCTGAACATCTCTGAATTATTACTATTTCAGAAAGCAATGACATCTGACTGTTAAGTGCACTGGATGTTCGGCTCATCCAGAAAGATTCTAGAACCGAATAACCATATCTGCAGTACTGCAAAAATTACCCTCAAAAAACTACTGTCTGGTATGGGACACAGGGTATTTCTTATGTTTCATTCTTTTTTAGACATCAGTATATTTTGGACACCAAACTTCAAACAGATCAAGTATAGCTGCTTTTTGGCAGTGCCCTGTATGCAGACATGTCCAATGCTTCCGTGGTCTTCAGCCATAGAGACTGATAAAATATTCCAGTGGGAAAAAAATATGATAAGCGAGTCATGGCTTCACCTTTGAACCACAGCAGGGTGGTTTTCCTTAGTCAAAAGAATACGGAAGCCTGAATAAAATACTGCCATGTTTGTGTTTATCTGCATTCATCTATAATGCATTAGCTGTATTTCTATATCATTTAAATTTCATGCGCTTTTTTGAGATGACTTAGAATTATTTGTGTATATATATTTTCATTGCAGTTATTGCCTTTGGTAAGTATTGGCCAAGGAATCAGTCCAGGAAATAGGTATTCTGTGAATGTCTAAATGAGCATTGCATTGAGGTTTTAGGTCAAATTCTAGACCTTATTATATATTTGTAAGAAATTACTTTCAAATTGTATGTGACATATCCTTCAATTCTCAGTAGTTTAGGAGGTGACATCCAGCACAAAATATATTCAGAGATCTCAGGTACTAGTTTTATAATAAAATTGCTTTCCTCATTCCATGCCATGCTTTAAAGAGGCTTTTTGAAAAAAGCAGATGTTAGGTTTTCCTATCCTTTGAGACTTTTCATATTCGGAGTTTCTTCTGAGTAAGTGATCATCTGTAGCAGTATCGCAGCAATTAGTAGAAGGCTTCCTCTTTAGAAGCTATCTACTGGTTTCACAAATGTGCAACTAATTTTTATTAGGTAGGCTCTAGCCTTCACTGTAGGTGACTTGAAGGTACTGTTTAAATGAGTAAAAGCAGTTTTGTAGACATACTGTGTTTTACTCATAATTTTTCAGTATATCTAAAACATCACTACTGTGTTTAAGCAAAAATTTAATTTACAATAAAATAATATTTGCATATATTCATGATATATAATAAATATTATGTTTATTTAAATATAATTAAAAATGACCAAAAAGCGTAAGGTAAAATCTCCAATCCACTCAACTGGTGCTAAAATCCCTGTTGAGTTCAGCACTGCTGGGATTTCACAGTCAGTCTTGCTGAGCCTCAGAAATACCTTCCTTTCTGGCAGTGCCACCCAAGGATGGGGGCAGCCACGTGGCCCTTAGAGCGCTCCCGCGAGGCCGCAAACAGGCCCTGGCAGCGTCATCACAGTCTGTGCTGCCTTCGGCCTTCACACCTCAACAAGTGTCGCCAGTGTGATCTGCTGGGCACATGCTATGAAGGAAAAACCCTTCAAATAACAGAGCTTTCAAAATCTTTCCCCTGTGTCATGTTGTTTGTCCTTCAAAACATACCTGCTACATGTTGTTAGTACTTCTTGGAGTTTAATCTTACTCCCCTGTGCAAAGGGTTCTGAAAGTGTAAAAGCTGATGGGTGTTTGGTGAGAAGCAGGAAGGATCTAAGAATGCCTTAATGAAATTTGGAAAATCCAACTGTATTTTATTGGAGGGAAAAAGAGCAAGGATTTTGTTCTACTATAACTTGGCTGTGGGTCACCAGTCACTTACCAAAAGGTCAACCAGGAGAAAAGTAGGAATCTCTCCTTGAAACAGATTATGTGCCTTTTAATTTGTTTTATGTTAAGAAATACACTTCTAAGATCTTGTGTTTATGCTGAAGAAATAAAATTCCCTGAGCACAGTATTGCCACTTGCAGGTCCTTTTTTTTTTTTTTTAGAAAATCACATATAATTTTCTTGTTGGTCAATGTTACTCACTATGACACTTGCAGTCCTTACAACTGTTATGCATCTTTTTTCATGTTCTGTCTAAAAGAGAGTTTGTTTCTTGTTCCACAGTGAAATTAGGCAGGCATTTCTGAAAAACATAAATAATGCAATCAAACAGAAGAAAGCTCTTTCAGAAACCTATGTTTGTATCCATGGAAAGTTGTGCAGCACAGATGCCAGTAAAATAGGGAGAAAGATATTACAAAAAGAAAAAAGTTGTTAAACCAGAAGTGCTGCAAGGTAACGAAAAAGAAAGATTTAAGACTATTCTGAGAGAAAAATTCTTTAAATCTTAATCCCAGTGTAGAGATGTAAATATGAAAGTGAAGTGTTTGTTGAGAGTATAGCTCTACCACATAAATTATATATATGGATTCTTAAGACTTGAAGGCACAATATCTAATTTAAAATGCAGTAATTTATCAGGACCATCTCGCTCCCAGGGTAAGTAAGGCAGGGTGTACTTACTTACACCTGTCTCTTGGTCAGGTGTGGATACACTCTGGTTTATGGGAAGTCATTGGGTCTGAACAATAAACACAACAGTTTTGCCATTTGAATCTAGACCCCTTTGAATTTGAAAATAGATGTATAATTCTGCTGCTTTTCATGATAATGCTTCATGATAATGCCAGTGCAGCAAGAGCTGTCAGACAGCTGCTACCCAACTGGAAAGCTTTTCAGCTTTAATAGGTGGGAGGCTTTAACAAAGGTCAGCCAGGATATCTGCAGGTGTGTAGATCCCTGTTGTTACAGATGTTACCTGATAACCCTTGCTATCAGCACCACTCAAGAGGATGTGCAGGCTGTTACTGACCAAATTGCCAGAGCGCTGAGAAAGGGCAAGATGCACTTAAGATTATCCTGACAAAGCAGGTCCAGTCCAACAAACCTCAGGCTTAAGCCAGTTACTCTTATGGATGAGAATTTCATCATATGGTACCCAGATAGTTCGTTATACAGTGACTTCGTGCTTGCAGTATTCTTTAATATCAGCTCTTTCGTGTCAGCTTTACTTTTTCACAGCTGTGTTTCCAAGCACATGCATAAATCCCAGTTTAAGCATCTGTGGACAATATAAACTATCAAAATAATGGAGCTGAACTGACTTACAAGGACTTCCAAAGTCCTCTGGTAAAAAAACACATTGTGAATTTGTTTTTGTTTCTGTGGTCACAGCAGTTCAAATCCTCCAAACTGTATTATTAATAATTCATATGGCTGTGCTCAGGCAGTTTATACTGAATATGACTGATGAAGAAAATTATTGAGCAAGACAGAACACTGTAACTGTGATAAGCAATATTTCATGTCTTTGCTAATTAAGAAATGCAGCAGAAAAAAAATCATTTATTTTTATGTTGTAATGAAGACAATTATTTTTAATAGAAAAAACATTTAAGTAAACAACAACAAAACAATCCACTTTCTTTACCCCTCAGAAACATTTTATTAAAAAAATAAAGTGTTTCTTGAAATGGAAGACAAATTGTTAAAGAAAATGATAGTTACATTGTCATAGTCACAGTATCAGAAGTATGCTTAGAATATGTAATTTGATAATAAAGCAATTATCATTCCTCTTTACAAAGTCAAAACGAGTTGGCAATAATAAATGTATAAAAATGGATTAAAAAGGTATACTTAGAAAAGCAACAGAAAAATACAAACTAAAATTAATATAATTTTCTTGTTTTGTATTTTAAGTAAAGAAGGAGTTACAGTAGCTTTTACTAGAGTCCATTTTTTAAATACTTGTGTACTTTAAACACTTTACATAGTTTTAAGTCTGCTACCCCAAATACCTGCCAAAATGGCATTGTTCATAGGCAAATGAAGACCTTTGCATCACCCGCAACTGAGAGCAAACCAAACAGAAGTAGATCTAGTAAGGAGGAGAATGGTTAACACTGAAGACAATTGGGTCAGTACTGATCACCTCCTCTCACATAGAGTGTAACCAAACAAGAGGGTTTTCACACAAAAGCAACGTAAATGATCAGGGACTTTTAAGAATAAATCCTTATATACGAGAAGTGTGAAAAAGCTTGAGGCTGATTTTTTTTTTTTTAAAAAGGAAATTGATAGTAAATGTATATTGAAATTGAAGTCCCAATAATGTGAAAAAATATGTATTAATCTTTAGAATATTTAATCATAATTAATTTCAACATTTTTAAAAGGCTATGAAGATGTACACCTTAAGGCTTATAGTAATCTCTACTGTTAGCAATTGATACTGATCAAATGCAGAGAGTAGATTACTGCACATATGCATGGTACAGGATTCTCACACCTTTTTCTGAAGCATCTGTTACTGTTAGGAACAAGATACAGAGCCAGCTAGAAATTTGTGTAGAAACAGTCTTGGATTTCCTTCTGGTTTTGATACACTCAGATCAATCAGTGGCTTACTCTTGTGTCCAAACCAAGCTGTCAATCTGTGAGCAGTTTTCACTATCTGTAGTTTTGCATCCCCTCTTCATAAAAATAAATCTCCAGGGAATTCTTCTTGCTGTCCTGGAGCCTTACAGTTCCAATTAGATTCTATTAGAGTTTAGCTGTTTTGTTTTTTTTGTTTAGTAGCTCTATAACAGTGCAGTTGAAAAGTAGCAACAGTCATGAGTACTTTAAAGACTTCATTACTTTTGATGTTATGTTCCTCAGCAGTGGGATCAGTGGGCATTCTGTATTTAACTTGCATTGTAAAATGCCTCTTATGCTTTGTATTGTAGTTGGAAATAGTATTACTGTATTGTTCTCTAGAAGAGGAAAATTAAACTCAACTTTTTGCATTTTGAAGTTGCCGTTTGACCCTTGCTCACCTGCTGGGGACTACATGGCAAAGGAGGTAAACAGTGAAGGTCAGTCTGACATCTGCTTGACAAGCCCAGACAGAAAATTGACTTTTGAGACTTCCTGCCCTTGGAGGGTTGTAAGTTGTTTGATCGCCTGTACCAACAGTTGTTTCTGAAGTGCATTAGCTCCCCACTGTGTCAGTGGAAAGAGAGGCTGGAATCTCAGATGGAAATTCAGGTCATATTGATTTGCCTGATGAAGTTGCCTATTTCATTTGTTGACTATAGAGGCAGTTTGTGGTAATTATGGTGTGATTAGGTCACCTAATTTTAGATTTCTGCAGGCATTTGTAGAGTGTAGTTTGTGTGGCATATACAAAGCAGCTGCTTTAGGATGAGATGAATCATGTCTAAAAATGCTCATTTCTCCCCATTTAATGTAAGGGAAGTCTGCATAACTACCTCATAAGTTAATATCTCCGTTTTCTGTGTGGGAGAATAATTAGGCCATCAGCAATTCTGTGATGAGGGTTTCATTCTAAACTTTCATAACGGCTGCTCCGCTTGGCCCAAACAATTAAGATCCGCTAGCCAAAAAAGGAAGAACATTAATGAATGTTAGTATAAAAAAGAAGAAGAATGTGGTTGTCGCAGTTAATTAGCCATACCACTGAGGAGCACAAGTTCTGGTTTCAGGAAATGCTGAATGAAAAGATACAATAAGGACTGGAAGACAGAATTACCATCACAGCTAAATGCCCTAAAACTAAGACTTAGGCAGAATCTGTCTTCTCCCTAGCAAATATTTATGCAAAATGGAAAGCAGGAACAATTTAAAGTTGCCTGCAGCTCTCTGGAATGCCCTACAGGCTTGTGCTTGGCATATCATGTTAGCTGACCTGAACCTGGGTGTGTTTGAGCAGAGATGTTTGAACACACAATTAGATATTGGGAGAAATTCTTTTCTGTGAGAGCAATGAGGCACTGAAACAGGTTGCCCAGAGTTGTGGATGCCTCCTCCCTGGAAGTGTTCAAGTCCAGGTTGGATGGGGCTTTGAGCAACCTGACCTAATGGGACGTATCCTTGCCTATGGCAGTGGAGTTGGAACCAGATGATCTTTAAGGTCCCTTCCAACTCAACCCAATCCATTGGGTTGGAATGTTTCTATGATTATTGAGAATATTTCTTAGAAGCTGAAAGTAAAAGAAGTAATTTTTGTAGAACAACCACCTTCTCCTTCAGCTGTGGTTTGAAGGAGAGCATTCATTTCTGCCTGGCTTCTAAAAGACAGGGCTCATGTACATGAATGCAAAGGTTGGACCAGGGGTCTCCATGCCTGGACGAGGTTCCTGTACATTGCAGAGTACAAGTGTGAATTTGAGGTTGGGTTTTACTACTTCATACCTTGTGTAATTTCATATGCATCGTAAGTGTTGCAAATCTCGTTTTTTTTTTCTTTTTGTGGCACCCAACTCTTCTCAGCATTATCTATACCCTCAGCCTCACTCAGTAGTGTGGTTTCTAGGTGGGAAAAGGGAGAAAACTTTGTGTTCCTTCATTTCTTTAGTGCTTAACTTTTACAACCCTATTCCTATATGACCAGGCATCTTCAGCCACAGCGGACATTTCTTCTATGAAGCCAGGGAAGCATTTCAATATCAACTGAAAGTCTGTAAATTATAAAAATAAATGGAAGTAGAAATGGAAACAGAATATACATATGTGGCAGGAGGAAAAGACAACTCAGAATCTGCTCCTTCCTTACATTCTTCTCACTATTTAGTGTGCTACCTGTGTGAGAACTGGTTCATCTTTGAGTGATATAGTCTACCCTCAAAGTAAATTAGAGAGGACGCTATATTTTATAGGATAATGCTGATGCTATATTTAATAAATAAATAAAATTTAAAAAATAAAATAAAAATTATAAAATTTTACAGGGTTCAGTGCTTGATAGTAAGACCTTACAATTATGTAGAACTTTTAATTTTGAACAATCTGTATGTGCTCTGTAAAGGACAGTGAGTTCATGTGCCACCTAAGAACAAGCAGCTGATGAGCAGTCACTGATGTGGCACAAGAGAAGGGGAAGAGAGTAGGAATCGCCTGACTGAAACCAGAATTTTGCCAGACACTGAAAATAATTTCTTACTTATTTCTTCTTGTTGATTTTAATCTGAATGAATGGACCAATGAAGTAGGAAATCAGTTTTAAATGCTGCTTCTGTTCTTTTTTTATTAGCCAGTTTGCCACATGAATAAGTGTACTTTCATAACCAGACATTACTGAATATTTTAATGCTAATATCTATCATAATAAAAACGTACATGCTGTTATCACACAAATTAGATGCTTTCATTTTTGAGTGGAATGAGCCAGGAAACCCAGGTAGGATGAAGGGTAACACTGAAGATGAAGCTAGAAATTTCAGATTCATCAGTAACTGAATAATGTAACTTCTAAGCTGCATATTTTTAAAATTAACAAGATTCTTTTTGGTTAAAAATGCAGAGTTATCCTACTATTTTTTTATGTATTTTCAAAAGGCATTGCTACCGATCATACTTCAGTTTGTGAAGCATGCAATTACCAGTTGGTATGCAACTGTACAATTTAGGCAGACGTAAAGTCATGTAATCGCATAATATCTGTGCTGTCTTTATTGCACTTTGTTTCTTTAAAACATCTAGATTAACTACAGCCAGGAGTTCACTGGACCTCAAAAGCAACCTCATTTTTTGATATCTGAAAGAAATCTTTCTGATTTTTTTTGTTATTTTTTAAATTTTTGTTAAATATGATCTGCAATGATATATTCACTATAAGAAGAAAAATCGCTTTGCATGACACCATGGAAAAATGGGTCTTCATTAGCTGGCATTTATTTCAGGCTGCACAGTTCCTAGTAACCATAGTTTACAACAAACCATCACTGAACCATCATATTTTGCTAGCAAGTGTTATGAAGCTATGCAGACAAAAAAAGGCCATTTTTCTTGCTGCTTTGGGACCTATTTGGGGAAACATTTTAGTATTCATGGCAGAGACCATATAACTTACTGAGCCATACTGAAAGACAGTGTTGGCTCTGCAGTGGGTTTGAGCTATGTTAAGCTTTATTGCCTTCTGGAAAAGTACATTGTAAGACTCCCTCTTCTGCACAGAAGAAAAAAATTATGCTTTTTTACACTAAACTTATTTTATTCAGGAGAAAATTTAAAAAATACGAAGATGATTAAACTTAACTCTAAGCAGTATATGTATAGTTGAGACCTGAATATTTGCTGTGTGCGACTATTAATTTTTTCTGTCTAAAGAACAATGACAAAATGTTGGCCTGTGACTCAGATTAGAGGACACATGAGTCAACAACATGCCACAAGAATATCCAGTTGTCAAATCAAATTTATCATTTGTGTTAGCAGACTTGTTAAAATAGAAATAATTATTTCACATTGTACTTTAGAGATTTAGGTCAAAACTTTATTTACAAAACATAGAAAAAAATAAGCTGCCATTCTTTTATTATAACACTAGTTCCAACATTAGTGTTTTGGTCTTACCTGAACTTCTGTCTTGGTGAGACACCACTGTTCTCTAAATGAATCTATGAGTAAGGAAGAAATTACCAGATTCTTAGGCGGGTGAATAGATTAAAAATATGTATAATGCAAAAAGTATAAATTGTCTTATCAAGAATCATGAGAGTTTATTCATGTACGTAAAATCACAAGTATCTCTCAGTTTGTATAGACCCATTGCCAGCAGAAATATATCTATACTGGTGTTTAGACATTTTAAAGTGAATATAATCTTTTTCCCTGGGGAAATATGCCTCTTCAAAGCGTCTCTTGGAACTTCAAAATAGCTCAAATATATTCATTCAAGATTTTTCTGTTCTAATGGTTCCCAAAACCAAGCCAGTAAATTAACAATGAAACAAATAAACAAAACCAAAACCCAACAACAAACAAAGAATTATTAAAATAATCTGAACATACCATTTTACACTGAAACAACTGCAGTTAGTGCCATGTAGAATGACTGTTACTTCACCATTTAAATGCAGTTGTTCACAGTTTGGATCCAGATGCAAATCCGCTTTATTTCTAAGAAGAAAGCAGAAAGCTGTTCCTGTGGGTTAAACCTCTTTTTGCACAAATTTGCCTTTTCAGTCATAGACTTTGTCCACATGGGGCAGCCAGTGCCTTGCAGTGAGGCTTGGTGGTGGTTGGAGAAGAAAGGGGAGCTGAGTTGGTCTTTACAACATCCAAACTGATTCCAGTGTATTAGCTCTAATAAATAGTCTTTAGAATTGGCTCTTATACCCATCTCAGAAGTCTTTTGACTCAGATATACAGATAAAACGGAAGTGATCTCTTGAGAAAAGCTAAAGGGCTGCCATCCAGAACTGTGAATAAACTGCTTAGCCAACATCAGCTTTTTAGCTTTTCTGAGCAGCTGCTTGGATCTTCGGTAATTACATACCTCTACAAAAGACTGCGGCTTCAATGTGTTGTAAGGGAGAGTCTATATTCAGTTCATTTACCCTCAATGGCTAGTCCACAGCTGAGACACAAAGCTATCCCTTGTCTTTTTGTCTCTGTTTAATGCATAATTATGTTTCTTAATTGTATTTTAATACCACATGGTTTTTAATTCTACATGCACCCTGCAGGTACACTTTTATTCATGCACAAAATGACTGAATATTTTTATACTAATATTTTTGCAAATAGGTCGTTTTGTTTGCTTTTCAGTTATGAAATGTATTCTAAATGATAAAAAATGCCTTGTTCAATCTTTTTTATGTGTTTCAGCATTGTCATTAAAAGTATCTGATTAAAAAAAGTTAAATTCCTACTTTTAGATGGCAGCTCATCTAGTGATGAAAAATCATGATTCATAATCTCAGCTTGCAAGTTATCTGCTTCTGCACAACTTACTGCCACCGTGAAAATTCACAGAAAATTTCTTAAACATTAAAAACTTGCTAGAGTCAATCCTGACTTGATTTCTCATGAAAATGGGAATGCCCAGTTATGTTACCAATATGAGAGTAGCTACAGTACCTGTCTGAGTTTTTGTTTTTGAAAAGTACAGACCCGTAGTGGTTTGACCCTAGCTGGTGGCCGGGTGTCCATCATGGCCGCTCCATTACCCCCCATTCTCAGCTGGACAGGGGAGAAAAATACAACGAAGGGCCCATGGTTTGAGATAAGGATGGGGAGAGGACCTGCATCTACTGTCCCGGGCAAGACAGATTCAATCTTGGGGAAATAAACTAGATTTATTTAACAATCAAAATTGGAGATCAGTAATGAGAAATAAAAACAGATCTTAAAAATAACATCCTCCCCCCACCCCACCCTTCTTCCCGCACTTAACATCAATCCCAGTTTATCCACCTCCTCCTCCTGAGCAGTGCAGGGGGACAAGGAATGGGGGTTATGGTCAGTTCATCCGGTGTCATCTCCACCGCTCCTTCTTCTTCGGCAGGAGGACTCCTCACTCTTCCCCAGGGCCATTGTGGGGTCCCTCTCACAGGAAACAGTCTTTACACACTTTCTCCAACATGAGTCCTCTCATGAGAGACAGTTCATCACAAACTGCCCCAACGTGATTCTCTCTCTGTGCAGTGCAGTCCTTCACGGGGAAACTGCTCCAGAGTAAGTCCCCTGTGGTGTCACAGAAGTCCTGCCAGCCAGGCTGCTCCAGCTTGGGCTTCTCTCTCTCCACAGGCTACAGGCTCTGACAGCAACCCGCTCCAGTGCAGACTTCCCACGGGGTCACAGCCCCCTTCAGGCACCCACATGCTTCAGTGTGGGGTCCTTCATGGGCTGCAGGTGGACATCTACAGCCCGTCACCTCCATGGGCTGCAGGAGGACAGCGTGCCTCACCATGGTCTTCACCATGACCTGAGGGACTCTCTGCTCCGGCACCTGGAGCACATCCTGTCCCCCTCTTTACTGACCTTGGTGTCTTCACATATTCTCACTCCTCTCTCTCTCTGCCAGTTGTTGTGTGGCACAGTTCATTTTTCCCCATTTCTTAAATACATTTTCACAGAGGTGTTTCTAACCTATCATCACTGACAGGCTCAGCCTTGGCAGTGGGTCCATCTTTGGAGCTGGCTGGCATTGGCTCTGTCAGACTTAGGGGAAGCTTCTAGCAGCTTCTTGCAGAAGCCACCCCTACAGCCCCCAACACCACTGAAATCTGGCCAGGCAAACCCAACGCAAGACCCGTAGGCACCACCTCTGTTTGCCAACTCTTATTACCTACGTATGCAGCATCTGTGTCATTGGTTGGCTTCAGTGGAATTAATTAGAATAAAGAATTGGAACTGGAATAAAGAGTGGACAAAGTGGCTGTCCTGGATGCCAACAGCCCGTTGTGGGAGACCATGGCTCTTTGTGCTAGAATTCAAATGAGAGCTTTCCAGCTCTGCACAAACTTCTGAAAATAAAATATTGTTGGCAGAATATCTTCTGGGAGGATTGAGGAATCCCCTGTCAAGGGGGCCTGCCTTTCAGGAAAAATGAGTAGTAGAAATTTGAGCCAGCATCAGAACTATAAACCTTCGTTCTTCTTAGTGATAGCATGATGGTGAGGAATGTCTGTTTCCTTGTGCTGTGGGGCAATTAGTTGTGGAAATGGAACACTGGAATAAAATTAATGATAATATCTTGGGGACAAAGGGAGGAAGGGGAGTCCTTCATAAACAAATGGTTGAAGGACTTACAGATGCAACACGAGAAGTTACTGAAAATTCTCAGTAACTGTCTCCTTCCTTTTGCAAAAGAAAGCTCGATTAGACCTGTTTAGAATCAGTTCTATTAAATCTTTTAAGTACTTGCAGGGTAGTCTTCACATTTTAGGCCCCTAATCCCAAGAGCAGAATCTGAAGACAGAGCTGAGCAACCCAATTGTCTCTGCGAAGTATAAGAAGGGAGAACTACTTGAAGCAGTTATTGTTTTAATCTCCAAAATGTGAAAGACAGAGTGTACTGGGTAAACCTCAGCAAGGGATTTTTACTCCCGTCTAATTTCTAGAACCAGATATAGCTTTTTTAGGATCTCAGACTCCTCCCCAGCCATAGCCACCCTGGTCATGGACTAAATGTGTGGGCCTGAGAAATTTCAAACCATGAAGCAAATGCTTCTGGGCTGAGGGTGCTGCTTTGCTTTGGGAATCTCGGGGGTATTTTTGTACGTAAACTATAACACACTGAAGTATGTTAAGTCATGCATAATATGCATTTATAAAGTGAAATAAGGACCTGTACATGGTTTACAATAGTTCTTTGATACTGTGAGATATATATATTCTCCTTCTGGTAACACCAGCTGGAGAAAGGGACACCAGGAGAAAGGTCAAGCGATGTTAGCATGAATCATTCAGATGCAGAATTGGTATGTTGTGGCTTTGTTCACAGCAGCCTGTGTTTTATGCATTAGTGCATAGACTCACATCTTTCTATCTGACTTGGAAATTCTATGCAAGTAGTCACTCCCTTTTAGTCTATTTAAGGAATGTCTTCCATTTGCCAGTGTTTTGTGCTTGTGTTGTAGAACTTAAGATTTTTTTTTTATAAGGCTTTTAGTTTAAGATATTTCACGTGGTAAGTACTTGCAGAAATAAAGGATTATAATATAGTTAAAACACTGGAATGGTCATACTATGAGGCCATAAATGCTTCAAATCCCAGGATATGGTTATTGTGAGTGTTTGACTATTCAGAAGGTAGAAAGCAACAAATCAGCCAAGGATTTTAGTAAGCCTTCAGCAAGTTATTTTCTCTGTGCTGGTATGTACAGTAATTTTAATAGGTCTTCCTGGTGCAACAGACCATGAACTGAAGTTTATAATATTAACTTGTACTGTATCATCTAAATCACCATACTCCTGCCAGAAGCACACTGCAAAAATAGTTTTGCTGTAAAAGGCAAAGAACAGTGGTTGAGTCATACATGGGTCACTACAGAAACATTAAAAAAAAATCTTAGCAGCAAATGGTTGCAGTGCAGAACACCTCGATTTGAAAATCATTCTTGCTGCCAGAAGCTTCTGTAGAAAAATAATGGGTTTTAAGGTTTGCAGAAGAGGTTAGAAGCTAAGGAACTGGAAAGATGACTTACTAGACCTCATACATATTTTATTTCTTTTAATATTTCACTTTCCACCCCTTCTAAAACAACTTCTAATGGATTCTCAAGTGACCCTTGAGTTTCTACTCTAGAGACAATTTTTAACATTATTTTTTGATAGGATAAAATGCATCCATATGTCTGCTTTATTCAATGTTTCTGATGCTCTCTGGAAAATTGCACTTCTGTGCACAGCAATATTTTTTGCTTTCAATTTCTTCAATTAAATGTTCTGGAAGATTAATCCATACAGATTTAGGACCAAATTCTGATTTTGGTCATACTGCTGTGTAGTGTCTTGTAAGCAAGTTTAACATTTTAATAGATGCCTGAAAAGAAATATTGAATGATCCCAGTTTCTATGTCACTTTGTCAACATTGTGTCCTAAGTTAGGTAAGGAATGAAGGTCATATTCTCAGTACAAAACAGGAAGAACCTTTAAAAGCTTATTCACTTCCCATATGGTATTCTAAAAAGAAATTTGAAGTTAAGATAGATGGATACTTTGGCAATTTTTTTAATTTCTAGTTTGGCTAGGAAACTAACTGTCCAATCATGAAATCTAATTAGCAATTATGCCAAAATGTTGGAGAGGCACAAGGGAAAATGTATTGGAAGGAGTGGTGAGTCTGTTAGTAGAAAGTTTAGAAGTGGAGAGAGCAAAACTTTCACTATGGGAAGTCTTATAAGACACTTTGGTTTCTGAATACTAGTGTCGTGGGTTTTTACAATCGCCTAGACTCAATTTTTTTTTTTTTTCTCCTTACTGGAGATGTGGGACTTCAAATCCCACTTCTATTTTATCCTATCTAAAGGTATGTCTACAGCCAAGCTGCATGGCTCTAGTTAGTGGGACTTGGAACATGAGCCCAACTTTGAGCTGATGTAGCTGCATCAAGCTCTTTCTGCTCCACTGTGTGCTCCAGAGATGCTGAGCAGGATGTCTTCTCTGAGTTTAAGCCTGTAAAAGTTATGCATATAAATGTCAGTCCCTCTGTTGGCACTGGAAAGAAATAGGCTGTCCAAAACAGTCGTTCTTCCATCTCAGACATCTGTTTCAGTATTGGATGATAGTACCCATCTCTCTCTATTAACTGCAGAGGTAGAACAAATGGCTAGTTCAGACTGGATGTCTGACTCTTAGATAGCTAAAGATGAATCATAGTTGTTCTATGTTAATTTCTTTCCATTTAGCCAAGAATGGAAGATGAGTGGATCTGTGAGAGTCATGAATCCCTCATCCTCATCCGGTTCTTTTCCATTTTAATTTTCCTTTTCCAATGTTCGTAATATTAATTCCTTAACAGTTCAAAACAACATCAGCGAGGCCTTTAAGAAATTAAAAACTGAAACAGAGTGAAAGTAAGTAGTGTACGACAGTGAAAAAAGGAAAGGGAATAAGGACCGTTGCAGGAATTGCAAACATCCTGGGTGGTGTCCCCAGCCACAGAGAGCAGCCAGGTACCAACAATCTCTCTGCCCCTTTGGGCTCATTGAAATTTGTGGCTTCAGAAGGTTAGACACCTTTTGCACCAAAAATGTGTGCCTTCATTTTGATATTGTCATAAAGGGATTGTGAGGGGGAATCTGAAATTTGTGCCCTCACAAATAATAGAGCCACATAGTTTTTTGCTATTGATGCTGTGAAACACTGAAATCAGGACTCAATAGTCTTGGTGACTATTGAGCAGGTATTCTTTGTGGCAGGGCTGGACACACGGGGGATCACCCCCTCTAATGTGTGTGCTGTAGAGAGTCAGATGCATAGCTTATATGCAGGTTATACATACATATTCACAATATTTCTGAGAGATTATTAACCTATTCATTATTTTCTGAGAACTCGTTATCATAAGTTACCACCTACTCTTGCATATCTTCATCAACGACCTGGATGAGGGGATAGAGGGCACCCTCAGCAAGTTTGCTGATGATACGAAACTGGGAGGGGTGGCTGACACCCAGGCAGGCTGTGCTGCCACCCAACGAGATCTGGACAGGCTGGAGAGCTGGGCAATGGGGAACCTCATGGAGTTCAATAAAAACAAGTGGAGAATCCTGCATCTGGGGAGGAATAACACCAGGCACCAGCACAGATTAGCGGATGTCCTGCTACAAAGCAGCCCCCTGTAGAAAGACCTTGGAGTCCTAGTGGGCAGTGAGTTGTCCATGGGACAGCAATGTGCCCTTGTGGCCAAGAGAGCCAATGGGATCCTGGGGTGCATTAAAAAAAGTGTGTCCAGCAGGTCTAGGGAAGTTCTTCTCCCCCTCTACTCTGCCCTGATGAGATCACGCTTGGAATACAGTGTCCAGTTTTGGGCTCCTCAGTTCAAGAGAGACAGAGACCTACTGGAGAGAGTCCAACAGAGAGCTACGAGGATGATTAAGGGACTTGATCATCTCTTCTATGCACAGGGAGCTGTTCAGCCTTGAAAGGAGATAGCTGAGAGGGAATCTTATTAATGTGTACAAGTATCTGAGGGGTGGGTGTCAAGGGGAAAGTGCCAGTCTCTTCACAGTGGTGCCCAGTAATAGAACAAGAAATAATGGATTTAAGTCAGAACATAGGAAGTTCCACCTCAACATGAGGAAAAACTTCTTTACTGTGAGGGTGATGGAGCCCTGGCACAGGCTGCCCAAAGAGGTTGTGGAGTCTCCTTCTCTGAAGACTTTCAAAACCCACCTGGGCGCATTCCTGTGTGGCTGCCCTAGGGCACCCTGCTGTGGCAGGAGGGTTGGACTAGATGATCTCTAGAGGTTCCTTCCAACCTCAAACTTTCTATGTTTATAGTCTCTTGGTGGGCCTCAGAGATATCTGGTGGCTGTTTACTTCATCCTCCTCTTCATCATCATGGTTCTGGCTGACAGGCAAGGTCTGCAGTTTTGAGGCACCCTGTGCCTGTTTATCTCATAGTCGCCTTGCATTCCATTCTCGGAGATAAGTGCTCAAAGCATTACAATGTGTATATGTATCCATCTCACAGTACAATTTTTACATAGTTTGTTGCTGCTGCTTGTTAAAAGGCTTTTAGCTAGTAAATTTCCATCAGGCCCTCCACTATTAATAAAGAAGTGAAAGATGAGAAGTATAGGAAGTGAGGATAAAAACAAATGGATAGCAAATAGAATAAAAACAATTTGATTTAGATGCATAATACCTTTTTTTCCTGTAACTGTAATTCTCCTTTTTTATAAATGTAGTATTTTTATTCAGGATTATTCAGTGTAAGAGCTACAATGTTTTCTTACACTGGAAGAATAGTGAAAAGCAAACTGATTGATAAGAATAAGTGCTACCAACCTAATACTTCTATGTTTATACGTTTGAATATATGAGATTGTAAAGTGATTTCCTTAAAGAAAACCAGATATTGTATTGCTGTAGTTAGAGTAAAAATCCTCTTAGAAAGAATCAGCAAGATGTTTCTAAGACTCATCAAATCATTTTTAAAAGTCTTTCTTTAACAATGCAACAATTTTCTTTTTTGCTGCAGCTGAAACCTACTGATGTGAAAACATCATTGAGATGTTTTGCTACAAAGACATTCATGTGTAAATCACAGGTTGTGAAGCAGAGCAGCAGATTATCTGTGAAATTTGATTTTACCCATTTTCTGTAGGTATGTGTAGAATTAGAATTTCCAAACAAAGTAATGTAGTAGTTGCATGGTCCAGAATGCAACTTCATAAGCATGCTGGTTTTACAAATTTCTTTTAAATGGTGGTTTCAAATGCAGAGGCTGGTGAATGATCTTCTCAGATAGCACCTCAGCAGGAACTTATTAAAGAGCTCAGGAGGTGCATACTTAAACTGATTTCATTCTATGGATGGGAGGACAGCATTATTCTGATTGACCTTCCGCAGATAAAATGCAACTAGTTTGTTGACCACCTAATGTACAAAGGAAAGAGAACAAGGTTTTATTTTATTTACTTTACTGAATACTTTAGCTTTCTGGTGCATCTAACATTTTTAAGGTAGGCTTAACATAGGCTAAGGAGCTATATTGGTCTTTTTATAGGCTTTTATCACTTGTTACGTGTTCATTCTTGCAAAGAAAAGTCATTCATACTACAGTGAAGTAAGAGAAGTTCCAGTGATTTTTGGCACACCCCTTCTACCCCTAATGCACTTACCAGCAGCAGACATGGTGCATGTAACAAATCTGGCTCTGTTCCAGGAATCCTTGTTTAAACAGTGATTTTCAAAGCCCAGCGACCAGCTGCAGCACCACAATATGTGAAATCCTATTTTAAAGAAGCTGGTTACATGTTTCACTGATGTTCTCTATGTTTTAGCAAAATTATGTTGTAAAGGAATGTTTTGTTTAAGGAAAAGCATCTTCCAAAGTAATTTTTTGAAGATATATGACACTATAATAAATGGAAGACTGCTATTGAATGATAATACCATTTATAATCCAAACTTAGATTGCTTTTAAAATAATGCTTGTAAATTTTTTAAATAATTAAATCAAGCAAGCCATATGTATTGCTTTCCTTATTGAGATTTTAAAATGAAACACCTAGAAATTAAATTTAATACTTTCTTTCTTAACCCTACCAGCACTGCAAACAAACAAAATTCCTGATTGAGAAATAGCCTCAAAAATTTAAAAAGCTTCTCTCTTATAAGCTTGTCCAAGGGGAACGATACCTCATCTTTCTTGGAGGAAGGACTAGCCCAAATGCCTTTCTTTAAAATGCAGAAAATCCTTTACAGCAAAGAGCATTTGTGTAGTATTGTAAAACTTAACATACTACCCTAAAAGTATTATTCTTGTTTATGGAGACCAAGGCAAATCAATTTATTTTGGAATCAGTAGGATTTTTTGATGCTGAAGGAAAGTATATCCAGACCTTGAGTAATGAAAACTTTTAAGTGTGGTGCTTACAAACAAGATAAAAAACATACTGTGAGAAAAATCTGCCCAGGCTGGAGTATCATTAATTTTACATGTCCTGATATGTCATAGGAGGAATTCGGAAAAGTGGCGCTTTAGTTGGCCAGGTCAGCAGTCTTTCACGTGCAAAAGAAAACCAGAGTTCCCATTATTCCTGGAAAAGATTTCTTAGTTATGTAAAAAATGTGACTGATGTACCATGTCATCATTATAAGCATGTGCCATAACTTAGAGCCTGGTCTAGGAAAAGCAGAGAAAGATTATTGTTTCTGTAGGCTGAGAGAAATTGATTAAAAAATAAGAATTATCATGCTGGATAATCAATTATTTGCATCTGTGGGTGCTGAATGCTATATCTTCCTTTTTTTTCAGACTTAGATCTGCAGAAAAACAGATATGAACATTAAATTATTTAGAAGAATCGTTTAGAATGTTAAGTAGAATGTCTGATATAATCATGCTGTGCAGAACAGTATTCTGTCTTCTCTGGTGTGCCAAAAAGCGTTTTGAAATTTCATACAGTATCTTGTGTTTGTTAGAATAATTTTCCATTATTTCATTCTATTCATCAGCAGTACAAATTTTTCTCTATAAGCATAGCAGCTCTTGAATTATCTACAGAGTGCTTTCGTGGGGCAAAAAACCCACCTAGATACATTAACATTTGCCTTAGCAAAAAGAGTGGTATAAAGTACATCCCTAGAGTATAAACAGAATGTTAATGTTAGACAATTAAGCCTTCAGAAGTGGTGAAATGCTAGTTAAGTTTGAATGAATATGTTAACTTTGTCCCTTGTGCATATATATATTCTGATACTCCTTAATGATATGATTGCTTACAGTTTATCACTTAATATTGTGTAATGTCCCATATCTGTCTTCTGTGGCTTTAAATCTACCTCTGTTATTATGTAGGCTAATAATAGCAGAACTGTTAAAAATGAAAAAGGAACTGATTTTCTCTTGCCCTCTTCTTTACATGTACAGTTCAAAGTGTTGTATGATTAAAATGTGTTTAGACCAGGATCATAGAATCATAGAATGTTTGAATTTGTTTAAATATCTACTGGAAGAGAAACTGAGGAGTGGAGAATCTCAGTGATTATTATGTGCCCAAACACCTATTTCCCTATTTAGTTGTAATGTTTTATTTTCCTGGTATTGTGGCTTAACCCCGGCTGGCAACTAAGCATGACCCAGCTTCTTGCTTACTCCCCACCTAGCAGGATGAGGGGAAGAGAACTGGAAGGCTAAAAGTGAAAAAAACCTTGTGAGTTGAGATAACAACAGTTTAATAATCAACATAAAAGAATACATAATAATAATAATAATAAATGTAATTAACAGGAACATAACAGAGAGTACCAATTAACTCCAGGCAAGAAGATGAAAATTATGGAAATATATGAGTTAATAGATATATGAGTTAATAGAGTGGATACTTCAAAGGTATTTGTGCAGAAAGGTGAAAATCCAGTTTTCATAGAGGAAATAGTGTTTAAGACTTCATTATTTCTTGCAAACTTTTTTCTTTTTATCTAACTTTGGCTTTTGTCTTTCATTTTTATCTGCCAAAGTTTTCTAGGCCCAAATTGGCAAAAATATATAGACTTATCCCTCCTATTTTAGTGCCTGAACTTAAAGTCACACTGAATAGTTTTGTCTTTTCAAATAGCTGCTTAAAGCATGTTTTGTACTGATCACTGATGCCATTGAAGAATTCGATTGATGCTGTTACTAAATTATTTCCTACCTTGTTTTGTAGTTCCACATTTCCTTTCCCTAAATAGTTGTCTTGTACCTTCTGTTTTTCTGGGTCCCATGAGTGCTAACTGGAAGAGCATTACCACTGAAAGCTTTCTTTTTCTGATAGTGAAATAGGCTTAAATATACAGTGTTCTGCAGGCAGCTCTTCAGGAGAGCTCAGAGCTGTTTTCAGTTAGCTCGTGTGAAGAGACATTAAACTCCCAAAAATTTCAGTTGTTTGCAGCTCCCCTCTCTTTTCTTCAGACGTGATGTTGGCAAATTAGAAATCAGCTGTAGAGAAAAACATCCAAGAGCTGTAAACCCAGAAAAATCTAGTCACCTGGTTTGTTCAGCTCAACAATAAGAGAGTGAAAAAAAAGAAAAAAAAAGAAAAAAGAAAGTGGCTTCACTTACAGTGTACACATTTATTTCATGCAGCCATTTTTCATAGAGAGATACTCTAGTCAAGGACTGATAACTGATGTGAGAGACATTCAAATTAAAATTAAGGCAGAATTTTTTAAGATCGAGGGCAACTAATCTACCGAAGAAAGAGGAGAGTCTTGATCTTTTCTCACCCTCAAGTTGATAGAACTTTCTGGAAAGCGCTGCAGCAAACGTAAATTACTAGTCTCAATATGGAGGTCATTAGCTGAAAAAGCATGTTCTGCAAGGTGTGGGAGGGCAGGCTAAATTATCTACTGTTTTTGTCTGACCTTGAACACGAAGAATTAATCTGTGTAATCTTAAAACATAGCTGCATGCAATTGCCTGTCTTGGAAGCGGTTTCTGAGCTTTCCAAATCTGCAACCAACAAATGACAGATCTGACTTCTCTGTGAAATTCTTCCAAATATACAGCATTTGTGATGCAGAAATTCAGTAATTTGCCTTAAAACATAAGTAAAGTAATACTAAATCTGTCTTATGCTCAATTCCATGTTTACGGACAAGCAAACTGCTCAGTGACATTTTTCTCATCCAGTCATTGTTTCAGTAGCCTTTGGCAGCCTGGCTACTTTGAATCTGAACCTCTGAATAAATTAGTCATAACATCCAGTATTTTTCAGTACTTTTTTCTTGTTTGTGATGTAATAGTTGGCTTCTGTCGCAAAACACATTCTTTTTTTTCCCCTTGTGATATTCTATTTTGGGCACATACATGGATGATGATGATGACGGTGGTTAGTGTTATTATTATTATTAATAATAATAATTTAAACAAGCTGAAAATAGTACTTGTTAGGGCAAGAGATAACCTTTACATGTTGCCTGTAGAACAGAATCAAAAGAAAGGTGTATACATTAGTATAGCATAAAAAAAATCATAAAATCAAGAGAAATCTACTTGCAATGAGAAATTAATTTTATATTACGAGAACAATTCTAATTTATTAATGGATAGTGATTTATTACCAGCACAAATTAATCAAATTTGTGTAATGATCATAATGTAAATTCCTCTGAACTGTTACTGAAAAGAATATGATTATATTAAAGCCTGCTTTAGTCACTGCTTTTGTCAAAACACTGAGTGAAATATGTATAGGTGTACTATACATTACACCTCCACAGCTGTTGAGTGAGGAGATAAAATCTATGATCTTTAGATAAAACCACAGAATCGTAGAATGATTAAGGTTGGAAAGGACCTTGAAGATCATCTCATTCCAACTCCCCTGCTGTGGGCAAGGACACCTCTCTCTCACTAGACCAGGTTGCTCAAAGTCTCATCCAACCTGGCCTTGAACACTTCCAGGGATGGGATATCTACAACCTCTTCGGGCAACCTGTTCTAGTGCTTCACCGCTTTCAGCATGAAGAATTTCTTCCTAATATCTAATCTAAATCTACCCTCTTGCAGCTTCAGGCCATTTCCCCTTGTCCTATCACTACAGGCCCTTGTAAAAAGCCCTTCTCCAGCTTTCTTGTAGGCCCCTTTAATGTATTGGAAGGCCACTCTTAGGTCACCCCAGAGCCTTCTCTTCTGCAAGCTGAATAACCCCAGCTCCCTCAAAGCTTTCTTCATAGCAGAGGTGCTCCAGCCCTCTAATCGTCTTTGTGGCCCTCCTCTGGACCCACTTCAGCAGATCCGTGTCCTTCTTGTGCTGTGGGCTCCAGAACTGGACACAGTACTCCAGGTGGGGCCTCACCAGAGCAGAGTGGGAGAAATACCTCCCTTGACCTGCTGGTCGCACTCCTTTTGATGCAGCCCAGGACACAGTTCGCTTATCCTCTAGGGTGGACTTGGTGTGAGAGGTGTGTCTGGTGCTCATCCCACCACTCACCACCTTAAGGCAGACCAGTTACCAGCTGGAAAGTGAACAAGAATGGAGAGCATCAAAAAAAGAGAGGAGAGATGGGCAAGGCAAGGTGAGAGGGTAATAGGGGAAGGAAATGCATACAAGGGAAAGCTAGAAGGAAACTGGATTCATGGTAAAAGAAAAGATATTCAGAAACTTAAAGAGCAAAAGGAAGAGAAAGAAAGCAGTTTGAGACAGGATCTCTATACATTTCATGGCGTTAAGCAGTGAATTGGATTTCTTAAATAGTGAATTGGACTTTTCTGAACTGAAGACTCAAAGATTTAAAATACTCAGGCTAACTCACTGAGCTAATTAATATAAATGTCAATTCAAGCTTTTGTTCAAAGTTCTTCATGTATTAATATGTCCAACGTTTCAGGCCAAAGCATAACTAACTGCTTATCAGAACTGCTCAGAACAGATCAGTAGTTAGAACATGCTATCTATTAATGTTGATCCCCAAGCCACATCATCTTTTCACATACCCATGCAGTTTCCAAGAACTTCAAATAGAGTAAGTCCAAAGCAGCCTTTTGCTTCTTCTGTCAACTTACGATTTAGGGAGATCACTTGGCAGCTGAAGGAGATTTCAGAAAGCATCCTCAATGTTCAAAGAGAATGCTTGGCACATTTTAGTCTGGAGAGACTCCTGAAACAAAACATCTGCTTCCTAAATGCAGTGAATTATATGGTTTATTTATTGCCTGAAATATGCGTAGAAAAGTCGTTGTTTCTTCCTGTGTTATCACCCTTCTTCTTCTATCCTCCTAAAGCAACTGAGAAACTTGCAGAGTCACTAAGTATAAACCTCTGGGTGCATCTCTCTTTTCTCTGCTCTGACACCTTACACCCCAAAACCTGAATGCAGACCTACTCTGGCATAAGCATTATTTGAGCTTATTAGTATAGGATGAATAAATAATCTAACTCGCACACTAGCATTCTGTATATGAAGCCTAAATCCATCAGTATGTGCCTCAGAAGGCCTCACACAAGTGTTTCAAAATGGATATAGGTAAAATAATTGAAGCCAACTACTGAAGTTCTGTTTCTGTCTTTATATGGGTAGAAGAGAATCCATGAGAAGAACAGTTTTTCTTCACCATAGCTGCATAAGGATCCAAGAATCTGGCTCTTTATTGTTTTATTTTCTTTTTTTACGGCAGTCTTATAGGAACAGAAAATTTTTACTGGCCTCCTGATTTAAAAACATAAATCTGTACATTATCGAAGCATGCTAGGTTAATGTTTTCAAGCTGTAAAAAAAATACAGCAAATGGGCTGCTGACATTTCTTATATGATATAAATCTTATAGTACATAGGGTCAGTACACTAGAAGAAGGAAATGGCATTAGAAAAATACAGATCTAATATCTGATAAGGTGTGCATCAAAGTCTCAACAGAGAAAGGCAGGTAGAACTGCAGGCACATCCTCCTTAACGATACTCGTATCTGAGGCACTTTTAATAGCTCTGTACCATATGCACACTGATACTGACCTTAACATGCACAGATAAAGCTGGAAGTGTGTAGCTATTAATCCACACCTCAGTGGCTTGCCAAATTCTTTATTGTTCCATGATTTTAGCCCACTAGTTTTCTCTTTTAATTAAGTAACAACTGTGAAAATGTAATGAATTCTGTATGAAGCAACTAAGCATACTTCTGAACTCCAGACTGTATTGATTTCAGTCCAGTAAATCATAGCCATGGGGACAATGTGCCTGAAGGATAACAAAGTGAACCTAGAACCCTGTCATCTCGTTTTTGTCCCCTCTTGTGACACCTTCCTGCTTCTAGGGATGCACAGTGAGCAATTTTAGTGCAGCTGTAATCCTGTGTTCTGTGCTGTGGATCAGCAGACTGTGGTATTACAGAAGTGCAGCGGCAGCCTCTTCCCCAGAGGTTGAGGGCATCGCTTCTCTGCAGGCGAAGTGCATGATCTTGCTGGAGTATCCACCATCTGCCTGCCCAGAGCTCCTGGGAACAGGAGCATTTTATTTCTTTGTTGAAACATATTATGTAAGCCCACATATTTTGCACAATGTAGTTCTGCAAAACGCACAGTGTCTCTTTCGGTCATTTACATGTTCCAGCAGTGCTAATTTGATCAGCACAAGGGGACTCAGCTAACCAAGTGAGACTGTCCTGGAATATAACAGCTTCTTCGTGCACTGAGCAGCTGTTTCAGTGCTCCAAGACCAAGTGCTGTCTTTCATGCTCAATTACTATACTACAAAAAAAGGCACCTTTGATTGCCTCAAGAGATTGCTTTATTGGGTGGGTTTTGCAACATACAGTAATTTGAAAGTGCTTCTTAAGGGACATTACAAAGACTTTAAATTTTGATTTAAAAAAATTACATCTATTTTTGTAGCTGTGTGAGAATCATCATCATCATGGCTAGACTTCGCGAATGAAGATATGGGAAGGGCTCTACCCACACTTGGTACAAGCGCGCTGATGACTAAAAAGGCTGATGCAGGATAGGCAAGTCTGGTTGCAAAAGGCACAGTGGAAAGTCTCCTTAGGTGGTATTGGTCAGGCACGGATCTTTCTGCATTGTCTTTTCTCCTCGAGACTAATTCTACCTGCGTTGTCAAAGGAGGCAGCAGCATTATGGATGGTGTCTCTCCACGTCTCCCAGTTGGAGGCCAGAGTGGACCACTGATGGTAGTCAATATGGCCAAAACTGAAGTATTGTTTCAGAGAGTCCTTGTATCTCCTCTCTGGGGCTCCTCTGTTGTGGCAGCCCGTGGGGGGGTTCCCCCCGAGAACCACCCTAA
>NW_009696016.1:34323-66375 GCF_000703405.1 Apaloderma vittatum
ATCCTCCATCCTGGAGACGTGCCCTGCCCAGCACAGCTGCGTCCTCAGCAGCACGGCCTCAACACTGGTGACCCCTGCCCGTTCAAGGACAGTGACATCAGTCATGTAGTCAGTCCCGTGGATGTTTAGGATTGTACGGAGGCAGCGCTGATGGAAGCGTTTGAGGAGTCGCAGGTGGTGGCAGTAGATGACCCATGTTTCAGACCCATATAAAAGAGCAGACAGTACAATGGCTCTGTGGACACTAATCTTTGTACTTTTCATCAGGTGTTTATTGCAGGACACTCCTTTATGGAGTTTTCCAAAAGCTCTGTATGCCTTTGCTAACCTGTTGTCTCTCTCTTTGTCAAGCTGTTTGAGAATAAGCTAGTTTCAAGTAACCTTGTCTTTGCATGCTGGGGATCTGCTATTGTTGATGGATACAGGGACATGAGATCATGCAGTCTGTGTCCCTGCCTAGAAGTGAAGCACAGTGTTGTCACTGCATAGAAAACACTGACAGCAGTAAGTACATGGAAATAATTTGCTTGGTCATCTAAAAATCTCTCTTGTTGTATTTGGTGCTTGAATTTTATCCTGCTAGCTTCACTCTGCAACAAGTAGGAAGATTTTCATTTTTATATATGGAAAAAAAAGAGGGACTGTAGACATTGTATCCTTAGCGAAAGTGACTCAGAGGCATAATTAGAGAGGTTGCCTGCCCTGCCCCATTGTGTCACCTGCAGCACCTAGGCTGTGCAGGGCACTTCAGCTCTCCCTTTGCCTTAGCAAAATGCTTCCAGAGACAGACTACTAAGCACAAGGGCCCATAGCTTTTCCCAGAGCCATAGTTCCTTTGATTTGAAATGTCCTGGTACCTGTAGCTGAGTGATTTTATGAGAAATATTGCTGGATTGAATTAAGGCATAAGTAGGGCAAAAATGGCAAAGGTGTTCTAGAGCATTCTGTAGCAAACCTGCCACACAGTGCTGCACAGAGCTACTGAGGCATCAACAACTTCATTTTAATTTTTCATCTTGAAGGAGGACTCAATCTTTTACCAAAATTTACACTGCTTTGATTGTAGTTTTTCTGTACATCTTCAAAGCTTGCCTAGTGTGATGAATGATGCCAAAAAAAGACTTTTAATGGGGTTTAGTTACCTTATTATAAGGTAACAGATACTATCTGCTGTGCTATTGTGTGGCCGTAGCTAATGTTTGTCACTATAAAAGATGCTTCACTGGCAAATTAGTACTTTTTTCAACCTTACATCAAAACAAAGCAAACCCCTTGTCTGTTTGCACATTCACTTTTCTTCATCAAACTATAATTGATTCTTTATGCCAGTCTTTTAATTCTTAGTATTATTTAGTAATTATTATTGTAAGATTACTAATCACTTTAGAAGATTTCACAGACAAAGAATGATGATATTTTAGATGTCTTCAGGAAAGAAAACAGGATTACTTATGCCTTGTTAGGCAGTAATTTTAAACAGTAAATGCTTATTTTGTTACACATTTTTCTAGCTATATCTAGTGGTGTTTATTGGGTTTTTTTAAACAGTTTTATAGTGGCATTGTATACTTTTTCCAACTTTTAGCACGCATTCTATGTTTTGTTTGGTTTTTTTTTCAAACAGTCACCTCTATAATAGTTGACTTTCCTCGATGCCTTAGAGAACATGGACCCCTTCAGGCAGGGAAAGAAAACTTTCGAGTTAAGGGCTCTAATTCCCAAGCCAGCACAAAATGAAAACCTGAATAAATATATAGCCTTAGAAATGCATCTGCCACACTTTCAGTGGAATTAGCAGTGCAGTCTTCTTGTAAAGCTCTAAGTATTGCATCCACTGCTAGTCTAGTTATTTGTTTTTAAGGCTAAAAATCACCTATGCAATTACTATTGCAACTTTTGTTCTTGAGCATCCCAGAACTTCAGATGTCATCTGCTATTCTATCTTGACTAAAATGGAGGTTTCTTAGTGTGTAACATGTATCTCCACCTCAACACCACTACAAGGACTAAGTAGTGGCCACTGATCCCATGGCCTCAACATGCTGAGGCACTTGCCTAAACTTGGCTTCGAAAGAAGAACATCACTTTCCCAGTTTCCAGCATGACTTCCATTTTGGTTTCATGGGCTGAGAAATTTTCTGTTCAGACCTGACTGAGCTCAGCCCTGGTTAACTTGTGTGATAGCTGGAAGATGGTATTATTATATACTTCAGGCTTAAAGGGACACAGAAATTAAACGGAAAGGACCATGTCACTTAAATGTGCTCAGTATGGTGTGTATAAAGCTGGGGGACACAGAATCACAGAATATTAGGGATTAGAAGGGACCTCAAAACACCATCTAGTCCAACTCCCCTGTCAAAGTAGGATCACACAGGAATGTGTCCAGGCAGGTTCTGAACGTCTCCAGAGAAGGAGACTCCACAACCTCTCTGGGCAGCCTGTGCCAGGGCTCTGTCACCCTCACAGTGAAAAAGCTTTTCCTAATATTTTTGTGGAACCTCCTATGTTCCAACTTGCACTCGTTGCCCCTTTTCCTGTCATTAGATATCACTGAGAAGAGCCTGGCTCCGTCCTCCTGACACTCACCCTTTACATATTTATAAACATTAATGACCTCAGACGTATTTGCATGTTTTGTGTTGCTTTAATTTCTCATTACTGAAAAATTGCTGTAAAGCATCTTCCCTTTTAATTTTTCAGAGCATTTTACTCTTGCTTTGACTTGATATGAATGCCATGACACTTGATTCAGGAAAATAGTTTTTTGGGTGAAGGAGATGCATTTGATAACATATATGCAATTCAGTCTCAGAGATTAGCTATAATTTTGTGACCTCTGCTTTCAAAGTTTGTCTATCGCAAGTTGAGTTTGCATCTGATAAGTTTCATGAGTATAAAGTTTGAAAATGGTGTTCTGCTATTTATGCAACAAGCTATTAGAAACCCAGGAAATAATGTATTATGGTAGTGATTTTTCGTGGTACATTATGAGTTCAGACTGAGATGTTGCAGACTTTAAAAAACTGGGCTCCCATGATTCAGATGCCAACCTAAATCATATTTTGTAATTATAATTGGAATTCATACAATGGTAGACTCTGTGAGCTTGCTTCCCTCATAAATCGTGTGTTACTGAGATTTTTTTACCCTGATTAATCTTTTTCTTTTTTACAAAATGTCAACATACAATTCACAGCCTATTAATATGGCAATGTATTTCCAGGAGTAAGGAAAATAAGTCTTTATCTCAAGCAATTAAAATTGTGCAGGTGTGATTTAGGTAAAATACCTTTCAAATAATTCAAGTCTGGTAAAACTATGCCACTATTTTAATTCAGCCTTTCACGTTTTATTCAAATAAGTGTCAAACCACAAAGTTCTATCACAGTTCTCTTCCACAAAGAAGATAAAACTTAAAGAGTATTAGTGAAAAAGAGCATCTGCGTCCGTAGCAGATGAACAGATGTATTGCTGAGTTCATAGAGAAAGAGTATTAAAGAGAACAGTAACCTTTACTTATCCATTAAAGGTGAGAAGCAACTGCTGTCTACTTTTTGGATTAGTTGGTTTTACCCATGGCAAAGCAAGGGTAATATTTGTCCACATTAAGACAATTTTGAGCCTATTCTTCTGAGTTCTCCTTCTGCTTGAATAATAAAACTTTTAACAGAGTGTTCTTGAATACCAACAATCTATCCATGTGGTTCTCACCAGAGGCTTTTAGGAGCAGGTAGACTGGAGGGAAGCACAGAGAGGACTGTCGAGGCTTGGGATGTGGAGGGCAGAGGTGGCTTTTGGTACAAGTTGTGTGTTCCTGAGGAATCCTGTCTGAACATGCCCTTCTTGCATGTGTTCTGGGCATCTAAGTTGCTGCTCCAGCAGATGACCCCTAGAGAGGCTGCAGGGTTTCAGTGTGAGGTGACTCACCCTTACATCACAGAGAATTAAACTGACGCAGTGAGGCATCGTTTGTTCCGAGCCACAATGAATGAACCGCACATTATCACCATTATTATGACGGATTTGAGCTTTTCCAGAGAAGTCAATTTCTAAGTGTGGTTTTTATTTTTTGCTGCATGCAGAGCAGCACACAGAGAGAATCATGTCTTTTTTTTTTTTATCCCCAAGTATATGCACACAAAAAAGTTCTGCTGCAGATTGATTAAAAAAAAAGATTTTACCTCTGCGTAACGTTTTTTCCTCCTTGGTTAACTTGTCTGTTGGACATTTGTGGCTAATGTGGATTTTCCTAGAATTCAAAACAGCTGCCTGCCAATATATCCAGCCCAAATAATGATGTAAACGCTTTTCTGAAGCTAAAACCAGTTCTGCTCAAATGTTTTTAGTATGTTACAGTCAATCGCTGGTTCAACTTATTCTATGAGTTTTTATCTTCACGTGCCATCAATTTTCAAAGAGGTTTTGTCTTTCTAAGAATACCAATAAGATGTTTTATTTCCCTTCTCCAACTGGTTTTGTTGAAGTCAGCTGGGACCTTTCTATCACTTTCTTTCAGAGCTGTATCAAGAACTTACATCGTGTAACGAACTTAACAAGTTTCAAGCTCCGTTGTGGTACCTTTTGTGCAAATAAAAGGAGATTTTTTATGAGTGGGAGCATCTGAATGCCAGAAGTAAGACTTCTGCAAACATGTTCAAATTTCAAGAGAAGTCTATCTGTGCAGGTTTTCTTTAGCTCTATATGACTGCACAGGCTGAATGTCGTTTTTGATATTTTCATTTTGTAAGTAAATGTATAATTCCTTACAATTTAGTGTTTGTCAAGAGCATCTGTAAAGGTAATTATTTCCAATGTAGTAAGTCTTGTGGAGACAAACACAATCTTTTAAATATCTCAGTAGAAATCATTAATGTTTACGTGCAAGTTATCAGTCAAATCATTGATATACTAGAGGCATCTATAAACCGCTGTTTCATAATTAGATTTAGTGAATTTCAAAACTAGAGGAAAAGGCAGTTCATTTCCAGGTAAGCTTTCTAGAGAAGCAGTATCAGTATTCAAACATTTTTTATTTTATTTTATTTATGCACTACTAACTAGAACACCAAATAAAACATAAGTATTCTGAAAGCAAAATGCCCCAAACTGTCCTCTTTGTTACAAGAAGTATTATCTTGGTTTGATGCTTGTTTGTTTTTTTTCTGCAACAGTTAAATCATGGTATTTCCCAGAAACTCCAACCAAGAACTGTGCTGAGGGATCAATTAACCGAAGAGAACGAAACAAAATGCCTCTAAATAGCAAAGCCACAAAATGATTTTACTAGTTAAATGGCAGACTTTTTGAGATTAACTTGGGAGTGCCTAGCTCCATGTTGCATGCTGCCTGCAGGCACTGGGGGCTGCTGCAAGTGGCTTCACAATGGAGAGCTGTTTCGGTAGCCATGCAGACTGGAGATCTTCTATTGGAATAAGAGCTGAAGTTCAGTAATCTGAGATAAGGTACAAAATGCAGATGTGTTTGTCTCAGCTGACTCTCCTGCCAACACAGTTCCCCTGCATCATTACAAACCACATTTTGCTTCTGGCACAGTGCACACTTGGGTCTCATATTCCAAACAGAGGCTTAAGGTTAGCCACAAAGCTAAGAAAATTAATGTAAGGCATGATCTGCTTTCCCAGCATTCCAAGGGTCAGTCTAGCCCCAGTGCTGCTGGTCTCATCTCGTTGTTGCTTCAGGGTGTCTTGTTGATGCAGCCCTGACTCAGACTGCCCCAGTAGAAGGAACCGTAAGGGCGAGTCTAACCCAGTGATGAGTTGAGCCCAGTTAGTCCTTGGGCCATGAGGATTCCTCCATTCCCAGCAACAGAAAAACTGGAAACTATCTCCACTGTGAAGAGCTAAGAGTGTGCAAACTCCAGCCTCTCTCAGTCTGAGGAGAGTAGGTGAGATACATCACCCACAGAGATTAGGGAATTGCATATTTGTAGAGACATAGATACAAATAGGAATACTCATCGTGGAGAAAATTATTCATTGTTTGGGTAGATTTTGGTGTGATTTTTTAATACAATCTACAATCTGTGTATATAGTATCATGTCTATTCAAGTTATGGTGTAAGCCCTACACTCGTGTATTTTAAAACTTTGATTTTAAAAGACTAAGAGGAAGAAAACAAAAGATATATCTAGGATTGGAAGTGTATGTGATAAATACAACACATATATATATAGTATATATAGTATAAAAGATCAAAAGCATGTAATAGTATATAATATTCTATAAAATCACAAATACACAAATAGAAAAGGAAAGATTACAAAATAGGCTATAGAAGAGAAGTCCTTTTCCCCATAGGTAAACCAAATATTAAAAAAAAAAATCGTCAACTCCAAGATGTATATTTTTCCAAAGCCTTCACTCTTAACAACTTGTTTAGATCTCAAGTAAAGGATCATGAAATAGAATTTTTTCAAGTAGTCCCAAGTATGAAAGAAATTATCTTTTTCCTGAGGAGTCTAATTTTCTTGCATAATTCCCTCTTGGTTCTCTGTCACGCTTTATTGTACCACACATTCCACAGTGATGATACCTCAACCATGATGGTTTGAGACTTTACACGTAAGTCTAATGGCAGACTTGGCTGAAGGTAGTGTTGGAAGGCAGACAGAAGTTCAAAGGCCTACAGAGTTTAATCTAGGGATAGAAGGGTTTTTTTGTGATCTTCAGCTGATGACTGGTACGTAATACAGGCTTCTTATAATGTAATGAAGTTTTGTTGTACTGTTTTTTAGACTACTGTTATAGTGATTATATATTTAACAAGAAACCAGAAAGAACTTTCCAGATTGAATATTACCAATATACAATGATTAGTGAAATGCCAACATTCATCTTTATACTCCTCTGAGCACTAAATAGGTTTGTTGAGAATAATTTCCCTTAAATAATAGGCTTAGCTTCAGGCTGTATTTTAATAACATATCCTTATAAAATCCAGCTGAGAGTTTTGATATTACTTGGAATTTTATATTCTCTCTTAAAAGTGACTTTTTTGCTTACTTTTCCCAGGTGAAGAGCCTATTAAAGCAAATCGTCTCATACTGGTTCTGAAATGTTAAATGCATGATATCTTTTTTAAACAAGTCCCAAGAAAAGACATACTTGATTTGTTTAAAAAGTATTATTTGTACTACAAACACTAGCAATTCATATGAGTAATAGTAATAACTGATTTGTCTTTCTGGAAGTTTATTACAATAAAATGTCACTGGACTCATGATAAAAAAAACCCCTCTGGTGCTTTCTCCTGAGAGGACCATCTATGGAAAGAAAATTTGAGAGAAGAGGGGATGTGGCACTTAATATTTTTTAATGTTTAAAACCTTTTCAATTGCTTTAGGGAGCTCACAGTGAGAAGTGTGCATTGAAAAGAGTGTTTTGGACACTGGCTGACACAGGCTTTCTCACAGCTGGGGAGTGCCAGCCCCTCACCAATGGTCACACCAGCCTAGAGCTGTGTGGGTCTGGAGGACGGAAATTTTAGGTCACCTCAGGTTAGGTCATATATGCAGAATGAGGAAATATGTAGAGATTTTTATAGGTAAGTGGGCACAGTGTCACTGAGCTGATGAGTATGGCTGAGAGGGATTGTATATGACAATTACAAGTATTCTGAATTCTTACTGGATCATTTAAAAAAAAATCAGAAATGAGCAATTAAACTGCTTCCGCAGCTTTTTATTTATCATGGCTGTTATTTTCTTGATATGTTCTGGAGTGAGTCACACAAAAAATAATAATCTGGCAGACACTTTCATGGGCAAAAGACATTTTTTGTCTCATTCAGTAGTGAAAAGAACTAATAAATCTGATATTCCTGATACCTGATTAAAAAAATTCAGGCCGTCAGTTAGGCTACTTATTGAAAGGTCAGTTAGATCATCTGTGAATGATGAAAGATAAGTTAGTCTAGCATGCACCAAACTGAATGTCTTCTACTGAATAGGTGCAGAAGAAATTTGAGCTGTTGTCGTATGTCCATGGAAGCATACCATAGTATTGATATAAAGCTCCACGTAGCACCTGAATAAGTAGTTGGGGTGAAACTCTCCAGCAGAACTCCTATTGGAGCTGGTGAAAGCCTGTTCAGCCAAAGCATTTGACTTTGCCAAATATATTTACAGTCAGAAGTGGGAGCTTGTTGAAAACAAGCGGATACACAGATTGATGCAAATAGGGCAGCAGAAGTGGGGAGGTAGTTTATACTAAAGGTTTATGAGCTTGTCTGCTTTCATAGAGTGCAGATGCTGAGTTATTTCCTTTGTTTTCCTCAGACACAGGTCATGTACTGATGCAAATCTAGATGTAAGAGTCTTGCTTGCTCGTAGATATTTTTAACGAGGTGTATTTATGGAACTCAAGGAAACTGAAATATTTTACATTTTAATCCCAGCAAATAAAATATCTGAGGCAAATTATTCTCAGCTGAGATGCAATTGATTATACTGTTAAAAATAAATAATTTACTACACTAGGTTTTGGGAACTCAATTCACTGGAGGGTTGTGTTATAGGATGAGAAAATACTAATGGATGAATACTCAAAAATGTTTTTTGAGAAGTTATAACCATAAACATTGTGTTAAGGGTAAGAAATAAATTTAGAGGTAACATTGTGGGAACAACACGAGGGATGTTAGTGTTTACAAGTAGTCCTTCACTGAGAAATAAAATACAAGAGTGGACACCAGCTGCAGCATCAGTGGGTTACCAAATAGAAAGGTCCAAAAAAATCCAATTACAATATTTAGGGTTAGAGAAAATGATAAACCGTTATCCCTGTCATTTTCTCGGAAATGGCAATTATCTTCTTCAGTTTTGAATCTTCTAATGAGCTACAAACTATTCATACCCGTTTGTATGTGTTCTTTGTTTTATTTCTTTTCTGATTGGACTTTGCATCTAGATTTTATAAAGGGAAGAAAACTTGACAGAAATACATTAAAACACTAAAAGGATACACTTTGCTCATTAAATTCATACATATAACATGCAAACAGAGCATTTTTTAGTTCATTCAAGTGTTTCTAATTTTATAATCTCTGGAATCAAATTCAGTCATGGTTATGAGTTTGCTATCATGATTGGTAGCTGTACCTAAACCAGACATACATTATGCAAGAGATCATTACTGGAAGTATTTAATTCATGTCCTATATTTCCCAGCTACTAAAGCACTGGGATTCATTGGAGTGAAATGAAACTGAAACAGAGTATAGGCCTCAAGCCAGGAAAAATAAAAATTAAGAAAAAGCACTGTATGGCTGCGAGCCAGTGCATGCTCCATCACTCAGTTGTCAGCCTCCTCCCATGGCAGTGGCCAAAGAACATTTTAAATTATGGTCTCTGGGTTTAGAATCTAAAGCTTGTGCTGTATAATACATCTGGCATAGCTCAGCTCTTCCCTTTGCCATGATGCACAGTGAGGAGGATGTAGCCTCTGTGAGCTCCTGCTCTCTGAGCTTCTCCTCGGGAGCCAGGGTGCAGCTACTGCAGGGCCGGTCGTGCGGGATGACCTGAGCATCCTTCTGAGGTCCTCCACTATAGTCTGGCTGGGAGTGCTACAAAACTCAGGTGTGAGTTCATGTCAGCATTTTCTTCAACATCTTGATGGTCTACACTGTATTGCAAAAAGAGGAAATAAAAGTTGAATTTTGTAGAAATCGAGTCGGTCACTTGCCTAACTGGGTTGGATGGGACTTCTAAATAGTGTATGGTTACTGCCTGTAGAAACAGTTTCTCTCTGCTTCTTTTTTTGTGAACTTTTTGACAATGTCACAAAGTTTCTTTCATTCCTTCCAAAGTAAACCAAATAGTAATGTTTTCTCTCTCTTATTTTAATATTTTCTGTCTCTTATTTCAGCCTTTTGGAAGACGCAGTCCTATTATTATTACTCATGTTATCCTTGATTTATATAGCCTGTATCACAAGATCTAATTCACTGCTGCTAAATCAAGGCTGGTTTACATACTTGCAAAACACCATAGTTTCTTGCAAAGAGTTTTATGGCCCAATACTAGCATGCTCAGGCTGCTCAAAAGATCAGGTATTAAAAATACCTGAAAAGCATGTCTGGAGTCAAGTGTGCTTTTGACAAGCATCAGGTAAAACAACAAAGCTTTTTGGAGGAAAAAAGCAGAGGAATGACAATTGAAAGGATATTTTATCTGCTCTTCAGGACATTCAAAGTGTTTTATTTTTTACACTTCCTGGTATGTAAATGCCATTGTTGTACTACATTCAAAAAAAGAAATTTAAAAAGAGTAGCTTATGCTCAAAGAATGGGAAAACATCAGTTAGGTCAAAAAAAAGGATAACTTTTGAAGAAGAAAACTTGTCAATTGGGCACATGCTATCTGTAGCTTACCTGACTGCATATACATAGATATTAAGAAAAAAATCATGTTTCACTTGTGCTTGGAAGGTGGTAAGTTTTGGGGTTGGTTTTGGTTGAGTTTTTTTTCCCTCTACACCATGTGCAGGTTTTATTTCTTTTACAAACATTTGCTTTTGAATCTGTATGTAACAAATACAAGTTTGTAGGTATCTCCTTATATAACTATACATTTTTATACTCCAGTTTTGAATATGCAATATACCAAAAATATCAAGTGACTCTTTTTATGAAGTACTTAAGAGGTTTTAGTGCATCCCTTAGCTCAGGGTGAAGTAAATGTCTGTGTTTGAAGCAAAAGGCTGTAAATAAAAAATGCACTTTGAGGATCAGAAATCTGTGTAGGTTCCTAAACTTACTTATGTCATAAGTTGAATGATTCAGGTTTATGTCAGTGGGCAGGCTACAGCTGTTGTTCTCGAGCTGGCATTTTCTCAGGCTGCCAGAAAGCATCTGCATCACTGGGCATGTTCTGTATATTAGAGCGAGAAGAACAAGAGCTGCAGGACCTTTACTCTCTGCAGCCGATCAGAAAGGACAGCTGATTGTGGTCAGGAGCAGAGCGTCTCTCTGCAGCTCCTCTAGCCCTTCCCTCCTCTGAAACCTCACAAGAAATTAGCAGGAGTAAGGACGGTCTGGGTTGAAAGCGGAGCCCGTTGCTAGAAATGGGGTTAAAGGTACCACAGTAGTAGACTAAGTGGCTCAGCTGGGATCCAGGAAGAACAGAGGTCTGTATGGAAGTTCTCAGCCTCCAGGAACTGGGCACACAGGTATTTGTGTCTCTCACGAGTTGAGGCTTTTTTTTTTTTTTTTCCCATTTCTTTTGATTATGAAAGCCTGGTGGGTTTTGGGGTTTTTTTGCCTTTAGCTAAAGACAAGAGAAAATATTTATAAGCTTTTTATAAACTTGGAACAAAAAGTTTTGCAGTTATTGACAGATCAGCAATTATAAGATTATGATCTTGTAATTGGCAGATAAATAGGAATAGCTGAAGGAGTAACATATTTTAATTTATAACTATTTGTGCTTTGCAGTGACTTTCAAATAATTAGGTAGGTATGTTATTTGTTCCTTTTTACAGGAAAATCTTTATATAGACCAAATCACTAAGAATTTTGGCAGAGGGTTCAATAGGAAATGCCGTTTGAAAAAAATGTTTTAAGGTTGAGTGTATGAAGCTGCAGTTTAGAGATCTATCTGCTTGCATATTTTCCTCTCAGGGAATGTATGCCAGAACTCAGAGTAATAATGATTTTCTATATTTTTCTTGTGTTAGAATTTCAGAGAAGGAAGAAACAGTTATTTATAGATTTTTTTTTTCCATGGTTATAACCGTGATCCATACTCCAGGTCAAAAGAAATTGAGATAAACTATACTGGGAAATGTTTATTAATCATGTTGGATTAGATTTGTAAGTATGCATTTAGTAGTGGAACACGATACACCAGTTAATGGCTAAATAATACTATACCTTGTTTTGTCCTAAACTTAAATTAAAAGTGGCAAATAAAAGGGTTTTAACTTTCTTTTTTTGACATTTGCAATGTTAGCTGAGACGTTGTATTACTAATGACGCTTTTCAGTATGGAAATAAAATATGTACCCTCATTTCGTATCATATATTTTTCATACTTGAGTGCTATCAGAAATAAATAACACAAAAGATTTTATCACATTTATATGATCATTCAGTACAGCTGCACTTTATTCTGGTTACACTTGAACCAAACATTGCTGAGAAATTGTGAACCAAATTTTTCTGGTTTAATAAGTAGGTGGGAAACTGCTACGAGGTCATGGGGACCATAATGCCTAATAATGTATTACTTAGGTATATATGTAGGTCGTTATGTAATAACAATATGCTCCAGGTTTGTGCAGGAAAAACTTGGCACCTATGTCTGTAATACTATATGGATTTCCTGAACTGTACAGATTTAGCCAGTTGGTTGTCATTCACTTTTTTCAACCTTAATGAGCACCAGTACTAAATGTTATACCAACCACATGCATTAACCAGAAAGCTCTTTGTGCTTCTGTCATCCATCGTGACTCTACTAGTGATTCATTGCTTCCGTCAAAGTAATATATTTTTAAATCATGCTTTCATTTGTCTTTCCCTTGACAGGAGGCATTGTTGATAAGGACCTTCGTCACTACCTCAATTTACGGTTCCAGAAAGGTTCGGTAGACCATGAGCTCCAGCAGATCATAAGAGACAATCTCTACCTCCGCACGGTCCCATGTGAGTAGAGTCGAGATGAACAAATCTGTTTTCTTAATGGCAACAGACTGTCTCAATTATTGCTGCTGAGGCATTTGCAAGGTGTGAAGAGGTGGATTGTAGATGAAGCAGTCTTCCTGTAAATATGTTAGTGGCTTTGTTCATGTCTTCCGTGATATTGCTGAGAAACAGAACTGTATAATGCTGAATCAATTTCTGAAAATGTCTGGTGTTTTAAAAAACTGTAATTGTAGAATAATAATATTTTTATTCTGTAGTTTTATAATCACAAACTTAAAGAGAAAAACCTGTTTCTAGGCTGGTTAAACCGATGCCCAAGAAAGAGTTTGATCTGCTTTGTATTTCACAGTATTACACGTTATATAATAATACCATGGGGTTTAGAATGCAATGGGGCAACAGAGGAAACATGCAAACTAGGAAATTTTGTTGTTTAGCTACAGCAGAAATGACAATGCAAGTTCATATTGTATTTTATACATTTTCTTTTTTTGTTTGTTTCGTAAGTCAATGGTATCTATATCTGAAATATTCCAAAACCTCTAAAATCATTTTGTTGCTATTGACATTATTTATCTATTTCTTTGGTACACGTGGGGTTAAGCAGAGTAACAAGAACCATGTTTGACTGTCAGGGCTGTACCTCTCAGAACAGATTTACTTGAATGACAGACAATATATCATTTAAAATGGACTGAAGTTCCATTATTCTTCCCTTATAAAGTAATTGCTTAGTAGACAAAAAATGCTCCTTCTGATTTTGGCAAAAAAAGGGTGCACATTTGAACTTGTAGACTGGACACTGGAAGAGGAAAGCATATTGAGTAAATGACTGTGCTATTTATATGGTAATGGGTGGACGCTTCTTGAAAACTCTGTTGTGAATGCTTCCGCATGCCATTAAAAAATGGAGATTTGGAAAGCTCCACCATAGAAAGACGCTCAAGCATTTCACTTTTGTTTTGGAAGCAGAAGATAAAGAAATAGTCTTAATTTCAGGAATTCTATTTGGTTAGAAAGGAAGGTGGAGTAAAACATTGCAAAATGACCGCCTCTATGCAGAAAATCAAAACCACTGCATTTTTGTGAGATTTATGATTAATTAGGTTTGTCTGAAGGTGCTGAAAAACATCGCAATTGAAGTGCAGATGCAAGCACAAATATATTTTGAGATTAAATCCCACTTCTTAGGATGTCTGGTAAGGTCATTATCATACAAGTATCCTTATTATAGCCCCAGCACACGTTTATTAATAATGGAGATCCAGATTAAAAAGCAGGAAAACCCAACAATATTTCAAACAAGGCACACATTTAACAGATAGTGTCTCTTGTCAGTATGGGCATGATGAATAGTTTTTCAGATTGTTTTGTTTTTAATCAAGGCAATAGTAAAATGTTCTCTCTTGTCAAGTGAATTACAGTAGTCTCAGAAGCAAATTTATCATTCAAAAAGTGGCACTACAGCCACGAAGACAACAGTTTGGAACCTATAAACACTGTAAACTCTTAATAATACCTTTTTTTTTTTCCTGCTGTAAATTGTAAAAATAGAAAAAAAATAAATAGTGCCCAAGTGGCATATTTTCCTTGAAACTTCATTGAAAATCCTATTCAAGGAGCCTTTCTGGAATGTGGGTGTTTAAAAGAAAGAAATTAACAAATGCAGACAAGGTGGTATGTAGTTAGTGAAAGAAGTTTTCATAATTTAAGTAAATAAAAAGGGCACCATACATTGCAACCCAGATTTCCCCTCCATCATAGCTGTGGCGAATTTTGTTTTAATGCAATTTTATTTTATCTCCATCATTCATGTTTAGGAGGGAAGATATTCTCCAGTGTTTTCTTTTTTTTTCATATAACTTTAACTGATTTTTGAATCATGAACTTAGTTTTCAAGGGTGCTGGTATTCAGTATTTTCTGCTTTGGGCAGTTGGAGGTTTTTTCTGAAGCTCTGTACATAAGCTAAGTGTAATGGTTAGCTGTCCAAACACTGTGCTTTACAACTGGTAGGGAGATTTCTCTAGTACACAGCAGTAATATTTGACTGAGTACACCTTTGCCCACACGTTCACTAAGGAGTACAGATTGACCATGTACTTCTTACAGGTCTTGCAATGGATGCCAACACAGGAAAAGCAGCACTCAATGTGGTTGAATTCTTCTTCATAAAAATATATAGAGAAAGCCAACTGCAGCAACGTAGCCTTGATTTCCAATGGCAAGGTTGTAACTTAAAGAGAAAAAAAATCTGAAAAGGTGTCAACCTTTTGCCTTTAAAAATGCACCTACAATCTTTCCTCAGTTACAGACGTGTAATTGCTAGTGAAACCAGGAGAACCTTTGAAAGAGAGTCCTTGACCTTGAGGTTTTACTGTTCTTTGCTTTTTGTTCAGACTGGCAGCAGTGGCCCTAGCGGTGCAGTGGGCAGGATCCACTGGTTTCTCAGCCTTCCAGGTCAGATTAAGACACCTTTCACTTATATGAAATGAGTGAGTATTCTCTGCGAAACTCGGAAGCAGAGAACTAAATCTATAGCTATTTTAAATCAAGCTAAGGCAAGTGTACTTAAAACAGGTAAGCTGGTATTTACTGAATAAGAATTAGAATTGTGCATTACACAAGTATATTTCCCATGTGTACCAAAGGTGTCAGAAACTCATGGTGTAACAGTAATGGATCAGTTCTACCCTCAGAAAATGTGGCCCCTGTGGATGGGATGAACTAGTTGGGTTTGTTTCTCTAATAATTCAGTGCAACTTCTACCAAATTAGAAATGACTGTGTAACCCTAAAAGTCGAAGGTGCCTTCCAGAAGTGGTTGAAGTCCTCAGTGCCATATAAAATTGATTTTCACTGCATTATCAACAGGAATTACATGCACATATTCCAGGGCAGAATGTGCGATTGTATTTGCATCAGTCAAGATGCAGCCATTAACTAGCTCTGTCTCGAGAGCTGTGTGACAGCAGTGATGAAACCCATGCATAAACAAGACTATGAAGAAGAAATTTTGTTGATTTGAAGCTGAGATAGAGAAGAAATAAAGCTCAAAAAAGACAAGGTCAAGAAACTGAAAAAATTTAAAAGATAGAATGTTGCAGATAATATCAAAGGGAATGTTCACTCTTGAGAAGGAAGATTGGACAGTGGTCTTCTGTCAGTTTGGTGTTAACCTAGACAGGTGTTATCATACAACAGTAGTCTGTATCAGTTCTGATACCTTTTATATCAGTCACTGTAAAAAGGGAGTGACTATATTGAGTAAATACTGAAGGAAATCCCAACTACATACCCAAGTTTTCATCTGAAGTTTCTGAATTTAAATGTGAGGAAAGAACAGGAGAAGTCACGTGGATAATAACTGTATATTGGGCGAGGGTACATCTCCCACAGATGCTCTGTGTGTGTGGTTCTGCTGTTCTGAATAAGGATGTGAGATATATCTGAAAAATCTATATTTGGACAAATATGAGGCCTTTCAAATTTCAGTTGTAAATTACTTTGTTCCTCTTCTAAAAAGTATGTAGCCAAGAGCAAAGGGGAATGTATGAAACAGACTTGCCGGTGGTTTTATATATTTGTCTTACAAGTTTCTTCAGTGTCAAAAATATCTTTCAAGAATGGCAATTCAGTGTACAGATCTGTTTTTAAACAAATTAGAAAGTCCAGATGTGGTCGGTTAAAAGATCTGCCAGTTTGACGTCATATGGAACTATTCTTAGGGTAAAATAGCGTGTGCTTAGCACACTATACTGCCAAGAAATGTCCGTATCACTGGAAATAACAGTACCTAACTTTAATGATTACTTCATTCTTTCAGATAAGTGTTAGTTATTGCTTAGATTTGACTTTGATGGCTGATAATAGAGCGATGCAGAGCTTTAGGGAAATGTTCTTGTTGTTGCGTATCTAATGGAGCACACCTCCAAGGTGTATTTAAAGAGGAATAACTGGCAAGCATGTTCAGCCTTTTTTCTTAAGGAAAATTAAACAAAACAGGTAATTATGTGAGATGAGGGCCCCACTGTGCTATATGCAGCACAGACATGTGTAGGAGCAGATAATGGGGAGGTCACCGATTCAAATAACTGACAGCCTAAGTAGAGAAGGCAAAGAACAGCAGACAAATAAGCCTGCAGCATAGACAGTGCCTGAGCTGACTTGCATGAGGTAGAGTGCTGGTCAAACTGGTGCCTGTGGACGTTGCTTTCTTCTCCACTGCTACCTTTAGTAATCCTAATTGCGTCCTGAACATGCACACAGTGCACTCACCTGTTTCTCTGAAGACACTTGGTATGTCTGGTGAAGAGAGATTGGCTTATGCACCCTGATATTGACTTTTCCACATGATTTTATGGTTTTTGTTGTCTGTTTCAGAGCAGGGTGGTACAGGTTACAGTTGGCCCTCTGCTGCCTCTCCATCAGTAGGAATCTGTGGATGAAAAGAAAACCAAGCAAAAACCACTTTTGTTTTTTTTTTTAATTTGTCAAAGTGAATTACAATTTTATCTTAATTAAGGTCTAGGGTTAACAAATGCCCAAAGTATGTCTACAAATAGCAACGCTGATAGAAAATACTGTGCTGGTTTTCAGTCATGAGAGAGATACATATATCATTTCTGTCACCTTTTCTCAGAAATTTCTTGGCTTTACATATCGAGGGCATCAACTCTCAGCTATTCCATAATTAATACATCTGTTCTAAATATTCACCTTAAACTAGCAGGGGTCCAAAGAAAATAAAGACTGCTTAGGACAAAAGGAAGGTGGAAGGTGTCTGATATGGTGTAGCTGTAGTAAAGTGAGAGCACATGTAACAAAATAAAGAGCAGTGGTTTTGTACCACTTACAATATTACAGCTTATATGTCCCCTAAAAGATCATATGAAGACATTATGATGTATTCATTGGCTATACAGTTACAGCAGTTTCTGTTTCTCTGAAATCCTTGCACCCAAATTGCATCTGACAAAAAGGTTTTCTTTCCCATTTTCAAAATAAAATCATCCAAAATCAGTGACTTCTTTTTATATACAGCAGTGCCGATATAAATTATTTGTATAACAGCTAATATAATGCATTTCTAACTGGAAAGTTGATGTAATACCACTAAAGTCACTAGACGTTTTTATAGTTAAAAAAAAAGCTGGAAAAAGTTCTTAAATTGCAAAATTGACTTTTTTAAAAGCAGTTTTCCTACAAAATAATATCTTCCTTAAAAAATACCTTCCTTAAGTGATGTTCACCAGGTTTAAAGACTAATGTCTATGGAAAGCAGATTTGGTTGCTAGTCATATCTGTATATAATTACTTTATGTGTTATAATACAGGAATTATGCAAGATGAGAAGTTTAGTTAAAATATGTGTGCTGATTGCCCCTCAAAACTGATCCATTTTTCTTTAAACTTTGAAGAGGCTTTCTAGTGTTACAGAATGAGTTCTCTAATTCATGATACCAAAAGGGTAAAGGATAGTGACAGTCTCAAATGGATTTTGATGATAGCACTAATCTTATTGATTACTTGAGAACCAGCAGGAAACTAGAGAAGCAATAGCATAAATCTTATAAAGTACCTTTTCTCTGCAGAACAAAACCAGAAAATAACAGAAAAGGCCACAATTGACTTATTTTACAAGTACAAGTCACAGCTCTTGACTGACCTTAAGCAGCTTGAAGTTTGGGTACAGCCTATATTTCCGTATGACAGCAGGCTTTTCCAGGCTGAAGGTCTTGGATGTACTGTTGACCTTTTTTCTGAAACAACAAAACTATCTTTGAAATTATAAGAAATAATAAATTATAAGAATTATAAAAATATGTTTAACAAGTTGCAGCATTATTGAACATAAGCATTCCTCTGATTTCTATACCATTTTTCATTTACTACATGGTCTTTCTGAACTGCTTTAATATTAAATGATTTTAAGCTATATCCTCTAGATAAATTTAGCTTCCATATGCAGTCAAATAGCTCAAAAAATTGATTTATTTTTTTTTTGAGGGAAGCTAAGGTACTTTACATAAAGGCAGAAGTGTGTGCCAGATTGTGCAAGTTTTTTTATAAAGCGTAGGTAATGGAATTCACCTGGAAACGTTAGAACTGCTTAGATGGAAGTTGCCTCAAAAAGCTTCCTCATTTTGGAACTTTTAATGTCTTTGGATAACTTTTGCATTTATTGTCTTTCTTAATATCATGTAAAGCTTTTTTTTTTTTAATTTTCTGTCTTCGCTCAGTCTGTAGAAGACACAGTGGATAATCTTTATTTAGTAATTTTCATCTGAAGAGCAACTAACAATGAATATGGAGCACCAATAGCTACTCTTAGAAATTCAGAACAAGTGCAAAAGAGAAATAAGAGTTGCGTAAAAGAATTGATATTCTGAATTGGATGACAAAATTAAGCTGCATTTGCATCATTGAATAAAAAAGTCCAATATCAGTTTTGACAGGATGCTCTGCTTTCGTTTTTCTCTTCTGCAGCTTTTGCCTACAATCACGACAAAGCAACTCAATGGTAGTGAGGATGGACTTCCTTGTGAATAGATTGTATGGTGCATATTGAACAGTTTATATAAATTGTTAAGCAGTTGGGCAAGGTCAAGCTCACCAAATAACTAGCTTGCTCACGTCTGTGTCTCCAAATTGCACCTGCAGTTCAGTAGCCTCCTCACACCAGCTGGAGCTCAGGCCCTTGCTGGCTTGTTTGGACACCATGCTCGGTGCCACTGCTCCCTTCCATTTAGAAGGTCACAGCCATATTACATTACTGAGATAATATGACTGAGACTACTTGAAAGCTTTTTTCAAGCTTTGAGATTTTTGTCATGCCCCCACCTTTCAAGAAAAAGGTACATCTCATGTTTTCTGTGTCTTAGGAAAAAAAAGAAAGAAATTCAAACCTTCTGTGCATGGTAAGCCAAGGTCAATAGACTAGTGCTCCTAGTGGCACCATGTTTTAAATTCAAAAGTAGCCTGACTAGAATAAATAACGTTTCAAGAAAAAAAGAAAAAAAAAGAAACAAACAAAAAGAAACACACCAAAAACCCCTGTGAGAGACAATGAAGATTAAAGAGGTGCTTTTTAACATCTGAAGAGCAACAGAAGCTTTGGTTTTATCAGTAGGGGTGAGATTAATTTATAATTTACTGGTAGAAAACTTCTGCAAGTCTTTTCCTTTCTATTTCCCTTTATCCCGAGGTTACCACTGTACTGGTTTTGTCCCACAGCTGTTTGTCACAACTTTATATTTCTCCTGCATCTCCAGGTTTTGATTCTGTCCAATGCACTTTTCTTCTTCTATTACTGTTATTAACACATCAACCTCTTGACTAGCTATCAATCTAATATGGATTATTCAAAAAATTCTGTCAAATCTATTTCGATGATTCTGAAAAGTGAAGTGTTCTTGCTGTGGAGCTGGCAGAAATATATTTTTGTTTAAAAAAAATAATTATATTGATGCAGTGGTTTCAGACTGTGTTTCAAATGGAAGCAGCCATCTGGATTTAAATGCAAGAGCAGTGTTGTAATTTGGGTTTTAAAATTCTTGTCTTTGAATTTTAAGAGGTTGGCGTGGGCATATATAAAAGGATCTAGAAAACAATATGCCTTCCAGTTAATAGATTAGATATTTTATTTTTAAATTTCATAATAATAATTTACACATGTCATTATTTTATCAATGTATTTCCACTGACTATTTTTGTCAAAAATAGTCATTAATACATGTGATATGTTGCTAAGATATTTTCACATTATTCACAAAAATACTAGTTAATTATATACGTAGGAAAGAATGAAGTACACTCTAGGCTGCCCATGGTGCACTCTCTCTCTGCCTGTGTTCAAGTGGCCTTTAGCTAAATGACAAAATGCACACTATTCCTTATTTCAAGTCGTCTGTGTTTTCTGATTCCCATTTTTGATTGACTGATAAGCTTTCTTTTCAACTCATTGGTATGAGTTCTTCAGCCCTCATTGGTACTGACTTGATTGGATGCTTGACCTGTGGTTTGGCATTTTTTAATCTTAGAGAAACACAGAAATGTCTTCTTTTTTTTAAGTTTTAAATCAAAACCACACTATACCTTCTGGCAAAAATAGAATTTTTTTTTTTTTTTCCTCTGCAGAAGTGGAGCACTTCCTGGAAAGTTTGATGTCAGGTGTGTTGAGACTCATGCAGTAGCCCTTTGTCAAGCTATGATTCACTCATTTCATAGGAGACTTCATTTAATTGGCAAATGCAAACTGCACTGTACTCCTTCTTGAAGAGCTCTTAGTATCCAGAGAATAGCCTCTCACTTAATGACCTTTAATTCATTTGAAAATGTAAACTATTGTGCCATTCAAAATGGTGATTTGGCAAGATTTCCTTTTAGAAGCCATTTTTACCTAAGATTTCCTTGTAGTAGTAGCAGCATCTGTTAAAAAAAAAAAATTTAAAAAAATCTTGTTCCTTTATCGGTGTTCTGCATTGTCTTTCAGTAAAATGTTGAGTGATTTTGAGCCTCTGCAATGTCTGTCTGCTTGTGGAAGGTTATCAGCACTGCCTGCATTTGCTGACTGGTTTTGTGTTGCTGCTGTAGCAGCTCTCTTCACCGTTTTGGATGTCACATGCGATGAAGAGCTGAGCTACTGCCCTTTCATTCTGTCTATCCAAACCCTCCATAAATCTCAGCGTAGCTGTTCTGTTCTGTGCAGTCTCAAATAATAAAAAGGCTTTCCCTTTGGTATAAAGTCCCTCAGTCTGCGGTCATCATGCAGCTTCTCCTGGTTGCCTCCTCCTGTACTCAGTTGCAGCTCACAAGGTCCAGGTACCTGCATACTTTTGGTTTTTTTCTATTTTTCATGTCTGAATAGAAACAATTTATTTGCAAAAGATGGCAAAATCATTGCATGTGTATGAGTGCAGCTACTTTCTCAAGGATAGGATAAAAAATTACTCTGTTTTCATATTTCGATGTTTCTCTTGATTTCATTCTAAGTCCTGTGAGGAGATGATGAAATGCACAGCTGGGTAGTGAGTCATTTGACTATTCAGGGTTTCATTCAAGAAATATGTCAAATAATGTAGAGTTCTCTATACATTACCAAAGCCTGTGGGGCAAGTTTTTTCCCCCATGTATCATTTAGAATGAGATTAGCTATAATACAGTTTATCTTATCTTTGGTTTATCTTTGTACACTTCAAAAATAATGATAATTTCCTGTAATGCTTCAAAACTTGCCATGAGATCATCAGTCACTTTTATCTACAATGAAAAGCATCTATACTTGTATGAAGATTTGGGCACCAACTCACTATTATTTAAATACATGGTTAAAATTGTACTGACTCAGAAACATGGCAATTATAGCAGAAACAATTTCGTAATCTGGATTTTAAAGCTTTCAGAGAATAGTTGTCATTCTGGTTTTGTACTTTATAATGCAATATTCTGGAAGAGAGAGATGCATTTTGGGGAAAATCCTTTCTTTCATCATCCTCACAAAAAGAGAGCATTTAACTACTCTTGTTCTTTCCTGTCATTATCCTCAATTTGCATCTACCAACTCTGATACGTCTGATGGGCTTTTGCAGAGATTTTTACTTTTCAGACTCTTCTGGGCAAGATGTAAGATTATTTCTGGTCTAGATCAGAGCTGTTCATTCTGAACTGAAGGAAAGAAGCAGAAAAAAAGACAGGTTATGTGAGGAATTCAGTGGCGATCACAATTCCACTAGCTTCCATTTTTTCACTGAAATATTTGAAGTCTGTGAGGCACTGTATTTCTAAGAACTTTTTGTGCCTACTAAGTTGAGGAAAATGTCCAAGCTCTATGCTTTCGAGAATTTATTTCTGTTAAGTAGTTCCCATTTTACTGAAATTCTTCTAAAAGTTCTGAAAAAGTAGTAAAGTTTAAAAGAAATGGCTTCTGCAAGATGCAATTATACTGTCTCTTTTTGTCCCTTCTTTATTAAAAGTGGAAGATTAAAGCAACAATAATAAACATAAGAAAATGTTATTTCTTGTATAATCTTCCATTAGCATCATAAAAGAGAATTCTGAATAAAGATTAAAGGTTTGGTTTTTTGTAAAAAAAGGTTACAAATTTAAGTTCTCTCCTACAAAAGAAGGAACTTTAAAAGCAGATGAGCATAAAGGAAATTGGAAAAGATAAAGTAGAAGGGTTCGTTTTAAAAACAAATGCCTGTGCTTTTTGTGTCTGACATTTTTTGTTCATCAGGCAGTGGAGTGGCCTGAACTGCAGACACATCATGGGGGAAACTGAACTGCAGCTTTCTCCTTTAGCTCAGAATGGACCTGGAAAGTGATGTCATTTTTCAATGAGGGTTTCATGTAGTGGGCAGTGTGCACATATACCAGCATTTCCATAACACTGGGGCAATGATACATCTTCTTTGGTAGCTTTACATCAAGTAAACCTAATCATGACTTCAAAATGTAAAGATTCTAGCTGAAATTCTTGAAACCGGGTTGCAATGTTCTGTGCTGAAGGAGTATCCCTTCTAGAGTTTCCTTTCAAGGTCATGCGTAAAGCTTAGCAAAAAGATGTTAAACATTTATGTACAACATATATCACTTTTGTTTTTAAAAAGCAGAACTCCCCTGATAAATTCTTACAACTCATCAGTCCCTTCAACCTTCTAATGGTAATTTTCACTGAGTTTGGAAACACGGAGGAGTTTTTGAGGGTGTTAAGGACACACTATGGCACAGACTGCAATGTAAAGTACAATAATTGGTCTTTCCCTCTACACTGGAACTGCCTGTGCTCATAAACAGTTACTAAAGACTAGACAAAAGCTGAATTTTAAGAAGGTAATTATGGGTTTGGAGAGACAGTAAGCTCTGAGCAAAAAATGCACCTCTTATCCTGCCATGGAGTGACGCCAGTGACCTCCAGGTCTCAGGCTACCCAACACAGGATTAAACCATGTGGCAGTTGTCTGTGAAGCTGTGTGGGTAGTGGAAGGAGCATGTAGGTAACTTCTGAACATAAATTTATAAAGGATTGTGTAGTCCATTGAAGATTTTCTACAATTTCCTGATTTTTTTCAAATACTCAAATCTGAAACCAGACCATTGGTTTAAACTGAGTTTCACCTTAAATCCCATTTAAAAAATACATGCAGTTAAAAAAATTTCCCCATTTGTGCTGTGACTGATCTTAAACGGAAGAAGAGCACTACCACCTTAGCCTGGCTTAGACACAGTAAAAACTTGGAATGCATTTTTTACTGCTTGAGCAAAATATCATCATGAACTTTCACTGAACTGAAGTGAGAATTAATTTAGTTCTCTATGTCCCTGGTAAAATTTTAAATTACTACAAGCCTTAACTTGCTGCATATTTGTAAAATAATGCACCACTTCCTCAGATGATACAGTGATGTTTATAGCAGCTTAATTTTCTTTCATTATGTGATTCCATTTAGCACCTATAAAAAACATGATCTGCGCAACACTAACGATCCTTCAGAGTTAAATCTTGTTGAGATCAATGTCGTCAGGTCCTTTAAATTCAGAGCACGAAGCACTTCACACTGTTGGCCAGAAGGATTAATAAAGATGTAAGAGTTTGTAGAAATAAGAATACAGTGAGTATTTATAGAAACTAGACTCTCAACCTGATTATTCCAGAGGTTTTGCAAAGGAAACTCTGCAGTACTATGATGCTTCCAGTCCACTTGTGGTGCAGGATCATGGCATGAGATTGAAAATGTCTTTTCTTCCTGTGAGGTACTCCGTCATAGGTTTTAGATGTGCTTAGAGAAACTGCTTCTGATTTAGTGCAGTAACAATGCAGAAGGAGGAGAGAAAGAGGATTTTCTAGAGAGATGGAAAATAGGTTCGTCTATGTTTTGGTCCATACCATGCCTTTACATTTCATGCAGAGTTGCTCTGTTCTCCCCAAGTTGTGTACTGTCCCTGCTCGCAGTGTCGCACAGAACTGCAGCATGTGGCCCACCGGGAAATGTGTGTCTCCTTACAGTACTCCATAGGATGCTGTAGTCTCCCTACATACCCCAGTTCTCCATTCATACCTCAAAGAGAGGCAACAAATTATGTGGGAACACTTAAAGAGCAATTTCCTTGGCCAATATGAAGAAGCCAGCAGGAGCAATGCAGTCCTACCCAGTGTGGTGGCTGTGGCTGTGCTAGAAAAAAACAGGTAGAGACAAACAGAAAATAGTGACCCTGTAGACTGATGGGAAGGATTTCTTTCCCTTCATCTCCACTTATAAAAACATACGACATAGTTAAATGTTCCATTAGCTTTGTCTCCACTGCTCCGTGAATCTCTCACAGAAGTGTACTTCCAAGCATATTTTCCAATGAGATGTGCTGCCAAGTTTGAGATGAGAAAACTGATTCTGAATGATATAGCCCAATTTTCACTTCTGGGAGCTGAAGAATATCACATCATCTTGGCAAATATTATTTTGCTGATATTATATCAAGGCAACCGTAGAACTTTAAAAATATGTCCCTTAGCACACGTGTAGCTTTTTCATTTTTTCTTCTTGTTTTGTGGGATGATTTAAAAGGTTGGGAGTCAGAGTTTGGGTTATGTTCTCACTGTCCTTGGTTAGATTCATGATTCTGGCCAGATGCATTGTTAAATCTGGGCCATATACTAGTTCTCTTTCTGTGTCACTAAGAGGCTTGAGGCAAACAACCACCATCCTATAGCATGGGAGGGACTAGCAGCAAAGAGAGTTCAACCTCACCTTCCTGTCAGTCTCCAGCTCCACTAATGAGTTCTGCAGGGAAGAGATTAGCATAGATAAGCACAGCCTAACTACACAGTCTCACTTATCAAGGCCAGAAATACAGGAGCGTGACTTTTCTGTTCATTCTCTGCAGGCAGCACGACCACCTATATTTCTGTCATAAGAATTTGGGCTTTTTTGCCACCCACAGAGGCAAGAGTTTGGTTCTCTGTATTTCAGTTTATCCACGAATACAGTAGTGCTGCAATGATACTGTTGGTTGGATATGATGCTACTTGTGTATTATTCATAGAGAAAACTTGAATGATGGGTCAGGATTCTGCAAGATATTTCAGATGAACAATGCCATAAAAGTAAAAACTATTATTAGAGTTGTTTGGTGATTTAAGGAAACGGCCTATTTTACATAAATGCAAACAAAAGGAGTTGACAACTAAATAAACCACTTCTTCCTAATTTTCTTTTCAGTTTCATCTTTTTTTTTCCTCCTTTATTGTACTATTCAAATGAAAATTCATTGCCTGACAACTAAAGCATGCATTGTAGTTCTCTTTCTTTCTAAAAAGGTTGAATTTTGTATTTAACAATGGGCGTTTGAATCTATGTAGATGTTATATTAATTATGATATATATTGTTGCTTATTCATGCTGCCTGTGGTTACTGTATTCATACATGCAGGGAGAATACAATGCCTGTGTGGGTTGCAGATGTAAAGGGATCCATATGCTCTTGGTGAGCCACACAGCATCCCCTGAGGTCAAGGTCTAAAGTGCAGGACTCAGAAGGACTTTGGTGAAACAGGGGACTTGGAGTGTGACAAAAGCAGTACCTTACTGATTTAATAGCTGAATTACGTCTGCTCCTAGAACTCTTCTCATCTTCTTTTGGAACTTATTCTCTACAGTGAATTTTAAGTTAGTATTCTTAAGAATTTTCTTTATTCTGAATATATACCAGCAACTAATTCACTGCTCATGTCAATCAGTATAACTTAATTCATGTTGGGGGAGTTTTGGAGCTTAGCACTGTCTCAGGCTTTAACCTTGCTATGCTAACAAGGAAACAAGTTTCATTTCTAGGTGATTACTGAATTCTAATAGCACTCATGATTTTACTGATCTAGATTGGCACAAATAGCTCTGATCTGAGCTAAATATGTTCCTGGAGTATCAAAATAATTAAATTGGTAGTTTTGAGGCATTTTCTACAGAGACTTGTAAATTGCTTTGTTCTCCAGAATTACAAAAGAAATTAGGTAAAAGTTTAATCATGTAACTGTAAAAGGTTGCAAATGTAAAAAGCAGGAGCTTTATTGTTCCTTTTAAATAATGTTGTTATTGTCAATTCCATAGTTAAAAAAGTTCACCCTCAAGTTCCAATTAAGAAAATTGTTTTCAATTATTTTTATGAAAGAATTCACTTTTGCAGCACAGTGAAGTGCCGATTGTCATAATTACTGCCTGGGAAGGGATACCTTTGGCAAGGTAATTTTTTTTTAATATTTCTTTAATATTTACCTTTGCAAATAAATGCCATGTTACAGCTTAAACATTATTATAAGCAATAGCATGCTTGAATGCAGCTGTAATTGAGGATCTACCCATTCTTCCTTTTCCAAAGTTGGAGCAGGTTTCACTGCTAAACCCAGTTACACCTATCTCAGGTAAAGGCCAGGTGTAAAACTACTGTTCTGTGTGGCTTCATTTTCATAAAGGTGATTTTATTTGGTGGTATTTTAGCCCACATGTGCCACTGTGTAGAGAGACAGAGCAGAGCATGGACCATTCACACAGGCAAAAGGCATTCATTTCCTTGAAAGAGAGAAGAGGACAGTAAGTGTTGGAGGGAGACGATGCATTTTTTATGACAAGAGGAGATGATCATGTTTTGTATTCATATGCCTCTGAAGAAATGAGTGATTCAGATCCAGAAGAAATGAGTGATTTTGTGGGTCCAGAGAAGGATGAAGCTAGTGAAGGGTCTAGAGAACAAGTTTTATGAGGAATGGCTGAGGGAACTGGAATTGTTTAGCCTGGAGAAGAGGAGGCTCAGGGGAAGCCTTATTGCTCTCTACAACGACCTGAAAGGAGGTTGTAGAGAAGTAGAGTTCAGTCTCTTCTCCCAAGTAACAAGTGATAGGACAAGAGGAATTGATTGGATATTAGGAAAACATTCTTTTCTAAAGGAATGGTAAAGCATTGGAACAGGCTGCCCAGGGAAATTGTGGAGTCGCCATCCCTGGAAGTGTTCAAAAAAGATGTAAACATGGCACTTCAGGACATGGTTCAGTGATCACAGTAGTGTTGGGTTGATGGTTGGGCTTGATGATCTTTGAGGTCTTTTCCAACCTTTATGATTCTATGATTCTATAAACCAAGTGTTTTTGAGGAGCAAATGTAGGTCATAGGATTCAATTACTTCTGTGACAACTTTTGAACTAGGAGTGACTACACTAGGAGTGACTACTTCTCTACACTAGGAGTGTAGAGAAGGAATTCAGGCTGTTCCAGGGATTTTCACCAAAGCACAAGCAATGTCAAAAGGAGCAGCTGAGTGAGCTGGGACAGCTGTTTGGTAAAGAAGACCTAACTGGTAGAGGCGGAGGAAAAGAGAAGGAAAACATAGAGTTAGCAGTGATGGATGATGAGATGATGGAGGAAAGATTCAGCTGTTAAGATCTGACCTCCTGGGAAGCTGGAAGCTGTGTGAACAGCCTTTTGTTCAGTGGAAATTTTGAATTATACCCAAACAGTGCCTGGCACATGCACTATGTTGATAAGCTGTGAGCTTCCTCTGGAAGCGCTGGTTAGATGTGGTCTAATGGGGTGGTCTGAGAGGCTGCAGCTCCAGCATAGGCCTCAGCCCGTGGTAGTGCAACCCTCTGTGTGAGGAATGCTGCCACACCGAGACTGCTCTCCAGGTTCCTGCCCAAAGTGCATGCAGAGTGAGCTTGTGTACACTTGCACTCATTTATGTTGATTTTCTGCCTGAGAACCAAGAATCAGAAGTGTGATGAGGCTGCCGGGTCTTGTGATCATGGGTTGAGATGGCAGGAGGGTAGATGGAGGAGGTGGGCATGAGGTTCTCTAAGGTAAATGAAAAAAAGGGGGATAACTACGTGAAGTGACAAACTTGTGGGGAAAATACTGTGTGATACGTTCAGTATTTAGCTATAATAGAAATCCAAAAAGAGATGAATCAAAACAACTGCTAAAATATGACATTTTTAAATTTTTGAGTGCTATGGTTGATCAGTGTAATAATGTTCTTCTGTCGTAGCTTACAAGTGAGAGATAGTCATCCAACAATTTATATTTCCCTTTCTTGAATGAAACAATAACATTTTGGGGGGAGGGAAAGAAATTTAGATTTTTATCTTATTTTGTTCCTGCTTATTTTACCATTAACAGTAAAGAATACCCTGGAAAATAAGTTTTCAAGCCCATTTTAATGTACACTACAGCTCTCAGTAAATATGGACACTAAAGCAATTTTTTAGTAGGCAACACAGTATTATTTTAAATATTAAAAAAAAGCTTTAGTTGGCCTTTAAGGGCAACTTTCTGCATATAGATTTACACTTTTTTCAAATCTCTTATTAGTTCTATGCAATTATTCTGACATTGTTGGAAGAAAGAACAATAATAAAATATGTGTTGGCAGTTGCAGCTAACAATCTGGTGTGATACAGAAAACAAATATAAAGAAAAATTCTGAAAAAGCGGAAGATTGCTTAGAGCGTGTCTAGCCCAGTGTACATAAAACTGAGATTGTGTTGTTTTTCTACAGTAGCTGTGTAAAGTTTATGTGAGCCATGAAATAATTAATAGAATGTGAGAGAGCTAGTTTGTGATCTTTGTGCCAAGCAGTTATTCATGTATCAGCTGAGGAAGCCAGTAGCATTCTTTAGAAAACCAAAGTGGAGCTATGGTAAAGGAAAAGAATAATAACTTAAATGTTCTGCTGTCAGTTAATGTAGATTATGCTCTTTTAATCGTAAACATTTCTTCAAGTTTTCTGGTAAAATCAAAAGCACTTAAAATACAATGTGGATGCTGGGGAAGCTCAGAAATACGGTGTAATGATATGCTGTTTAAAATGAGATGGTTTTGTCTAAATGATAGCGTGAAGTGAGCTTTGAGGGAATTTTCTACGCACAATAGTAGGACATAATGTTCCTTACCAAGAAACGTCCATGGGCTGTCTTTTAATCAGAGGTGCTCAGACATGTTTTTCCATTCCTCCTGTGAGGAATCGAGAATGAATCCAAAGTCTGCAAGAGGGAATGGCATGAGAAATTAGGAGATCGTCCTTCTGAGAGAAGAGATGGTTTTGACCAAACTTTTACGGTAAAGGAGAAACTTATATACTGCTGCTACAGAGAAAAAGTCTATATTTAGTTAAGTTCACCATCCTTGAGAATTAAAGCTTTCTAGATTATCTGAATATTTACAATAAAAGCAGTCTTGAATCTTATTTATTATTCATCATTCACCTTTGGTTTTAGTATGTATGTCTCTATTTTTCTTGCCTCAGTACATTAGCATTTGAGTAAAATAAAAGAATGTACACATTAATAGTTTCTTGGTTAATTATTGAGGATTTTTTTTTAATAAGTAATTTTTAATCTCAGCTTCACAAGTGATAGACAAGGGCACGTAAATTAGTGGAACTGAAATGATTTGAACATGTTTAATTTAATTGAATCGAAACATGCTTGAATAAATGATCATGAATCTGATGGTTTCTCTTAGTGGGAAGATGCAAACATCAGTTTACGTGCAAGAAAGATAGTTCAAACAGGAGCAGATTGAGATATGCTGATCTCACGTGCCCAATATTTATTACAAAGGTGACCAAACTTCACAGGATTTTATGCTGGATCTGACTGTATGTTTTGTAAGAAATTAAGATCAACCTGTGGTTAGATGTGGAAGTTATTTAGGGTGAAAAAAGTATTCACTTCATTTTAGGGTATCTCCCATTTTCTTTGTGACCTTAATAAAGTTACTGAATTTCTGCTGGAAATATATTTTATTCATATACAAAAAAAAAAAAGAGAAGTAATAACCTTTGTAGGTTTGTTGTGAAGGCAGATTAATGGAGATTCATAATATGATTTCATATCACCAAGTATAATGTGCAGTGGAACATGCTATCAGGTTAAATATATTTAATTAATATTGTTAAAATCAAACTCTAAAAAATTGCTCAGACCAGGAAAAAAGTAATCTCCAGATAGATTTCAGGTAAAAATATCTTGCTGCACACAGTGCTTTTAGCTTTGCTTCCACCCTCTCTCTGTACTAATTCCTTGCTTTGTGCTTTAATAAAAGTCCCAATACACAGGTACTTGTTACGCCAAAAGGGAGGGCAAACCAGTTTAGCAGAAACTAAACACCCTTGTGTTCCAGCTTGTCCTCAGATGTGAGAGGGGCTGGGGGTAGCTAGGCTTAGGTTCTGATTAATGACCAATTCAGTCTTAGTATTCTGGACTACTGAAGCAACACGCCAACATGCCTTCGGTAAGGCAGCGCCCCTGGACTCACAGGCCAACCTTCACAAGAGTGGAGGCGTTCCCTCACGAACTCACGTGGCCAAACTCAACGTGCCAGTGCCAACAGGGACTCACATGGCCAGATAGGAATCAAATAAAGTTTATTGAAGTAACAGATACACAAATTAGTTTTGATTGCCGGTGACAGTGACTGACTGTAAAGCACATACAAAAGTACAGAAGATACAGCCTGGCTACAAGTATGTTAAATTACAAAGCAATTCTATAAAGGTTTTCTAAGTACTCTGGGGCAGCACTTGGTATAGCCAAGTGTTCAGATCTTGCCCAAAGGCGTCCCTATGAGGGGGAAGAGAGACTCAGCCCATTGACTGGTCCCAGAATCCATAGGTAATTGGTGGTAATGTCTTCCCTGGCTGTGGTATTATCTTCCCTAAAGTTCCCCCTCTCTTGGGCCATTTTTCTATTATTTGTTACCTTTCAGGTGGAGCTTGAGTGACTCTAGTCATGCATGTCTTTATTCTGATTGGTGTAAATTTTCCTTACTTTGCATTTAATGGTATGGACTAGAAAAGTTCAATGGGGAAGCTCGGTGAGAGATGATCGCACCTCTGAGGCGGGTGGCTTTTGGGATGGAGGTGTGTTTTGATATTATAATGATATTATCATGAGCATAGTTCACCCGAAGGACAGCATCTATCAAAAGATGATAGATTCTTGGCCCAGGACAGTAAATGTGCAGTCGACTGGCTCCTTGAGATCTCCAGGTTTCTTTGTGTTCACAGAGCTTGGCCATGGTATCTCCACTCCGTTCCACACTCCGTGGGATTTTCTTTTAGAGTCTGAAACATCAAGCTCCCTTAATGCTACCAACCCTTAAGGGTGCCTGAGAAGCCTTTGTGGGGAGAGCTCCTTATGCACCAGCTGCACGCTGTCCTGGAAACTTTCTCGATGTTCTGATGTGTGAACAATGCTATATAGGTAATTAAGTAATTTTAGATAATTGTCACACATCACAGAATCACATAGAATCTCAGAATGTTAGGGACTGGAAGGGGCCTCGAAAGATCATCTAGTCCAATCCCGCCGCTGGAGCAGGAACACCTAGACGATGGTACACAGG
>NW_009696016.1:66413-113950 GCF_000703405.1 Apaloderma vittatum
CTGGGCAGCCTGTTCCAGTGTTCTGTTACCCTTACTGAGAAGAAGTTTCTTTTCAAATTTAGGTGGAACCTCTTGTGTTCCAGTTTAAACCCATTACCCCTCGTCCTACCATTGGTTGTCACTGAGCAGAGCCTTGCTTCATGCTCGTGACACTCACCTCTTACATATTTATAAACATTAATTAGGTCACCCCTCAGTCTCCTCTTCTCCAAACTAAAGAGACCCAGCTCCCTCAGCCTTTCCTCATAAGGGAGATGCCCCACTCCCTTAATCATCTTGGTTGCTCTACGCTGGACTCTCTCCAGCAGTTCCTTATCCTTCTTAAACTGAGGGGCCCAGAACTGGACACAATATTCCAGATGTGGTCTCACCAGGGCAGAGTAGAGAGGAAAGAGAACCTCTCATGACCTACTAACCACCCCCCTTCTAATACGCCCCAGGATGCCATTGGCCTTCCTGGCCACAAGGACACATTGCTGGCTCATGGTCATCCTGCTGTCCACCAGAACCCCCAGATCCCTTTCCCCTCCACTGCTCTCTAATAAGTCATTCCCCAACCTATACTGGAACCTGGGGTTGTTCCTACCCAGATGCAAGACCCTACACTTTCCCTTGTTATATTTCATTAGATTTTTCCCCGCCCAACTCTCTAGCCTGTCCAGGTCTAATGCCGTGAGAAAGGTTAGTTTTTGAGGGCCAAGCACTCTTGCAATGTTTTAGCCAAGCCTTGCAGTTAGAACTAAAGTTTAGGCAACGGCACCTTAATCCCACAGTACCAGAATCCGTCAGCAGAGTGTGTTGTTGTATCCTAAATTTATAAGACTTCATAAAATTGTGGGAGGACTGGGTTTTTTATTCTTCTTGCTCTAAGAACATGGTTTTCATTTTCATGGTTATGGTCAATAAACAAATGATTTCACACCTTTCAAGAGGGAGAACATTTATTGAGAAAAATGCTTAAACATTCCTTATGTGAGTAATTTCTCTAACTGCGTGGTGCCCTTCTGTCATGAAGACTTAGTCTTGGAAGAGAAAGTATTTTAGGCCTGAATTATTTAATTGATTTTGACTATTTTTCATGTAAGTGTGATGAAAAAAGATAAAAATAAAAATAAATTAGAATTTTTAGAGTTGCTCTCTAAATATGGGACTTTACTGATCTAGGTCCATGGATAATCTATACCTCAATATTAGTTTCAGCCAATAGAACTTCAGTGAAATAGAAAGTCCAGTTCTTACCTGTTACTCAATTCTGAGTTAAGGATTTGCAATAAAATTTGCTGATTGTAAGTTTATTTTAAGCCTTAGCAATTTCTACTGCAGCTGAGAGTATCTCTGATATTATTCCTTAGATTTCTTATTTATAAACAGAGGTTTATAAAACTGCTAGAAGTTATGGCCAGCTGCGTTCATCACCCTTAGAAGTGTTTTGTTAAGTATCTGGTTATTGTCACTTGCATGTTCAAGCACAACTTCTGTGGACAAGAAACAGTCCGATTTCTTTTGGTAATGTGTTGAAAAGTAATGCTTATTCTGTAGATAAAAACATCTCCAGCTGGTCTATGTCACAGAGAGCATTATAGCTAACACGGTTAGTGACTCAGGTATCAAGGCCCTCAGTTATACATTTATACCATAGACATTTTTGTAGGAGAAAGTAACAGGTAAGAAAAATGTGGCGTATCATTTCAATGGACTACCACACATATGTGAGATAAGCTCCAAAAATCCGTTGTGAGGTAATGTCTCATAGCTTTCCACTCAGTAAACACTGAGGAAACAGTGTTTTGATCCGTGGGATAAGAAAAGTGTCATTCACTTCCACAAGGTAAGTTGGCCTTTCCTTTTTTCCAGTTGATTTTCTGCTTTAATAATAAAGATAAGAATGTATGATTCAGTTGAACATGAAGAAAGCAAAACCAGCTTGTAGGTTACTTTGGCAAATAAGTCTGAAAACAAGTACATGTATGTTCACATACTAAACTGTATACTTTTATTATTTACCTATTTTATTCAAATAATGTTCTTTCTAGAAAAGTAAGGAGCTGTACTAAGTCCATTAATTTGGGAAATTTCATAGCCAGGGGGTTGAAGCTTCTTTAAGATGAATATGTAAAACTATCCAGATTTTTCTTTCAGGCAACAGCAAAATCAGAGAAAGATTTAATCTTTAACTACCCTAAAAGAATATTAGGAGTAATTGAAAAGTCTACAAGGAACAGAGAAAATATTTATTAGCCTAGAAAGTAAGCTCTGTTCTAGTGATTGGAAAGCAAGGCTGAGAAAAATACGGATGAACTGGACCTTCCAGAGAACTAAACAAAATAGTAAATTCTATGACCACATAAATAGAAATAAAGAAGGTGGGAATTTCATTTGGAGGAGGAGGTAAGGCTTAACGATATTTCAGACTAAAAAAAAGGTCAGTAACAATTGTTCAAAACCTAGACATGGGAGAGGAATGATTAATGAGTATGTATGTAAATATATGAGATTTTGTTTGTCTGTTTATTAAAAAACCACAATTTACTGCATCTGAGGTAGAAGCAAAAACAGAATCTTGACTAAGGATGTAGGGGAGCACATTACTTCCATATCAGAATATCTGAAGAATTGCAAGTTTGACATACAGGATGTTTAGTACATTTGCAACATCACAATTAATAGTATGAATTGCAAATATAGCTCATTTTAGGAGAAAAACACCTTTCAGGATATAAGTATTTATTTGTTCAACTCTATAGAAGTCAAAACTTTAAAATAATTTTGAAGCGTTGACACAGTCATAGAGATGAATAGAAAATGAGATAAGAGAAAACAAGAATTTTGTAAAGGGTTAAAAATGTCAGACTAATCTAATAGTTCTTTGTTGGAATTATTTACCAGCTGGGGAAATGCCCTATAGAATTAATCTGTCTGTAACTCGTTGCCATGTTTGGTATGAAAAGATGGGCATTAAAGCTGCTGTACAAGAGATTGGCAAGACTTCATCTGAAATTCTTTGTGCCATTTTGCATGCTCACGTTCAAAAAAAGATGTAAATTGGAAGAAGCACTCAGAAGACATATGAAGCTGCTCATCAGAGCAAAGTACCTGTCTTACTGAAATAACTTTAGCAAAGTAAAGTTCGATAATAGGAGGGTTTTTATTCACCCTCTATAGTAGATTCAGAAATGCATACTAAAATGAAAAAATAGATAAAAGAGGCTAAAGAAATGGGTAAAAATGGGATATGAATCCATTAAGGCTGGAAATTAATGTCACTTTTGAAAATCTAATGAGTTTTGGGATTAAGGAGGCAAAAAGAAACTTATTTTAAATTTATGAAAGAGGCTACTTTGTATTTTTCCTGTGACTATAGACTCAGGTTGATGACAGAAGGAATTTCTTTCTAGCTCTTCATTCCAACACCGTATGTGATACAGCCATTCATCTTCAATTATGCATTTGTGTGCCATAACCCCATTGACAGGAGTGGGATTCTTCTTGATAGGAGTTTTAGTCCAGATTATCAAAACATTTCAGTGTATCCTTAAGCCCCAGTGTAAAAAAGCCAAGGGTTATTGAATTTAATTACTAAAATATGCATTGTTGCTTAAGAAATACTTAAAGGAAGGAACTATGCCATTATTTTGTTTAAAGCTGGATGTAGATCATTTCCCTGGTATTTTTACTCTATAAAGATAGAACTTCAATCATACATACTCTGAGGGACAGTGGAAGATATCTCAGCCCTTCTTAAAAATAGGCTTTTTCTCAACTCCAATTCCTAGTTTTGTGATTGTCATCAGTTCATATCAGACAGTAAAATATTGCTGATGTTAATCCATGATATAAAGCCAGAAGTGTATGTTGCTCTCTGAGTTGGCTGTTTGTATGCTGAGGTGTGTTTAGAGAATTATCATAGAATCATAGAATGGCCTAAGCTGGAAGGGACCTTAGAGATCATTTTAATCCATCCTCCCTGCCACCAAGGACGCCACCTCTCAGCTAGATCAGGCAACACATGGAGACTGAACAGATTATTCTAAATGTAATCACTACTGTAATTACTTTGTGTAATTATGTTGTGTGTGTGTCATAAGTGAGAAAGAGAGGAAGCAATAGACAGATGTATGTACTTCTATATTTTGGCAACTTCTATTAAAACCAGGTACCTCTTCAGGTTAGGATAATCAGTGAGATACTCATTAGTGAGAATTAAAAGGATGAATGTGACTTTGTTTTCACTGAAGCTAGAGAAAAGCTAAATGAAAAGTGATGATCATGAACATCTTGCTGGTGAGACAACTTCTAAAGTTAAAAATTTTGTTACAATTGCTGTTGATTAATTTCTTTTATTCCATGTTTTAATTCACTCCAGAGCATGGTAACTTTTATTTTATTTTTTCTGTCTATTATACTTTTATTAATTTGTTTATCTAATCATAACATAAAGGATTTTCATGGATAAAATGCATGCAAACAGTTATTTAAAGATAATTGTAGATTTAAAAGTATCTCAAGTAAAGTAAAAAAGATAACAAATCTAGGGAATGGAGCGGAGGGTGTGTTGCATAATCAGGGAGTATACATAAGCACAAACACCTTTTCTTTCCCACAACTGTTTCTAGTGAAGAAGGGCCTTTAGAGATAAAGATTAAAATGTGTGAATCCACGTTTGAGAAGTAGTTTGTATAGTAGTTTCGTACCAAGAAAAAAAAAAAAAGATAAGTTAAACCTTCCCTCATACTAGAGGAGAGTTTTTGTTTATTGTATTGCCCTCCCGCTCCCTCTAGTGTATGTGTGTGTGTTTAAATTAATTTAGAATATAACTGTACAAGTTAATTGTTAATTAAAAACTGATTTTTTATGAGAAGTGAACTCTACAAAGTAGCTAAAACACTACACTTCTACTGTTTAATGTTATCTCATGAGTACTGAAGTGCAGATGGTCACCCACCCAATGCACCAAGACTTGGAGGAAAGAGGCATTTTGCAACATAGAACTAGCTTCAAACAGAGATTCTGTTAAAACAAATCATGTATCGTAAAAGGAATGTGGTTGCAGTCATCAGAAAAGTCATGTAAATATCCTCAGATCTCCTAAAGACTCTTTGCACAAAGGTTATCATTGCCAAAACGAAAAATATATCAATGTAAAGGTGGAGAATAAGTGCCTTGATAGTTAACAGCATCAAGCTTTTGTTGATTTGGGTAGAAATCGCTTTACCCAGAACTCAAGAAAAATAAATAATATTTTATTGGCAATTTTCGATTAGATAGTTACTCCTAGCCTTTCAGATGCAGAATTCTGGAAACAGAATTTAAAGTAGTGATTCTCTTTAGTAGTTACTGATACAGCAACATAGTATTTTAAGGCTGTTTAGGTCATTGAGCAGCCACGGAGTGTATGTAATGCAACATAATTACTTTTCTTGACTATAGGGAATGGTGATTAGTAAAACTTGTTAATTTCCATCTCTATGACTGTTTCTGGTTATTGAAAATCAAAAGCCTTGCTTATTATATTTATAAAAAAAATAATTTCTATATTGCTTACAGTTTTGACCATACTTATATAAGCTTTTGCCATCAAAAACACTAGTTTGTCATTAGTACCTTAGGGAATACTTTACACTGGCACAAATTGGTTCCTAACCTCCTCCTTAAGTGCATAAAAAAGCAGATTTATCAAGAAAGGAGGTTGACTGCAGAATCTTTTCGACGGAAATTTTACATTCTCTCGCATGAGAGAGTGGCAACATTGCTTATGAATTTTCACACTAGCTGGCTCCATTGCCACCCATCAATGGCAGTGACAGCTGCTATCATTGCAGATCTACATTTATGCACAAAAAGAGATGTGTATTTTCCTTACTCACTTTCCAAGCTAGAATGTACATACTATTATCTTCTTAGTTCCCTTATGGTCTTCTTCTTCTCCCTCACTGACCCTCCCTCATTCTGGCAGGAGCCCAAAGGAGCTTTAAGGAGCATCCAGTCTAAGCTGTAGTGTGTCTGCCTTGTTATAGGCACAGCTAAAAAACTAAGATGTTGCAAACATCTAATGGGAAGATTTCCTTACAAGGAACTTTCTTCTATGTAAATGTTAGTATATGTGGAGTTTATTTATTATCAGCTTTGAACTTTGCATGGATACCATTTTCACAGCCTGTCTTCTTAGTGTCATTAGCTTTAAATTTCAGAAACTACTGGGACATTTTTCTTTATACGTTGCTTACTACTACCATCCTTTCTCGAGAAACACTTTTGAGATTCCAAGTCTATCACTGAATACACGTCCTTCAGTACCAAGATATTTCTTTGGCCACATCCCATTAAGCTGTGTTGGAAACACTAATGCCTCAGTCTTGCTTTTAGGCAACAAGGCTGCATCGCAGTACAGCAGTGTTCCTGTTTTGTTTTATTTCTGAGTGTATTTCAAACAATGCACTTAATCTATTCTGACATCTGCCTTGGAAAAAAGTGCTCATTTCTTTTCACCAACCATATACATAGGCTAAGTAAGCATCTTAGACCCAGATGTCTAGGTACATAAAGTTGGAGGGGATGAATTCACCCCCATTGTCACTATTCTTTTAATTCATCACTTGCATTCATGAAGCTAATTTCACTTTCACTTGGTACATTTTTCATCTTTTCTTCAGCAGGTAGTTTAAATTCTTTGGCTGTCAAAAAGCCCTCTGACAGGGATAGGTTTTTCAAAAGTTAAAGTCTTTTATCCACCAAATTATCAAAAAAAGTTAATTCGCTTTGAAGTATATATGAAGGAATCTTCATTACAATTGATTCTTCTGCAAAACTTCTTTATCTGAAGTGAGCTTGGACAGGCAAAGAAACCCTGCAGCAATGGGATCCCAGCAGTGCCTCACTTGTAGTGATTTTTGCAGCCAGCATTTTATAGAAAATCTTTGGTATATATTATGTAAGTGATCTTCAACTGGTTCTAAGTTAAGGAGGCTAAAGGAAAACCTTTGAAAAATGAACAGAACTCATTTTAGAAAACGGACAAGTACTGAGCTGCACTGAGAACTACTAAATGCAGCCAGAGAGCAGATGGAGCTATTTTGTGGCTGACTCCTCAGCAGGTGAACAACTCACCACCATTCCCCCCACTCCAGCTGAGGTGTATAAACTGGAAAATGCTGTCATCAGTAATGCTGTTTTCCGTTGGCTCTTATTGCATGGAAAGTGAAATTCTGCAGTAGGAATTAATGGAGTTTCTCTGCTCTGACGCACATCCATTCAAACTCTGTGGATCATACTTATCCCGTTAACTTATTTAGCATTTCTTCATGTCTCCCAAAATGTGATAAAGTTACAAAGCTTTAAAACCCAAGGTAAACTTTCCCTTTAAGTGTAGCTTTTCTGAGTTGTGCTTTTTGCATACATACATTTTGGATGCCCATAACTAAACAGACATTGGCAAAATCTACTTGTCATATGCAAGTAAAAAACAGTTATCATCCTTTTACCATGAAGGAGAAATGAAGAGGGTGAAAAGCTAAAAAAAAAAGAAGTATTTTATTGCATGCTAAGGAAAGCCTGAGATTGCAAATATTTTTGTTACAACTCTGAGACATTTTTTCCCTTTCCTAATGAAGAGGTCAAAGATCTATCAAGCTACTTCTGGCCAACTGTATGTTTTTTGTGGTCATACAGTACTCATAACAAGACATTGGCACTTCTCAGTGCTTCTGAAATACCACTGTATACAGCTGGTTATGAAGATAACACTGCCAAAAATATCATAAATATAATCCTAATATAGTTTATGTGCGTTCTCTGATTTACTGCTGCCATTTTCTTTATGCCAAATTAAAAGAGAATGCTTGATACAATTTAAATAATCTGAAATAATGTACAGCTGGTTTTTATTAAGTATTTGCCAGCCTGAATAATAACATGCTTTCTTTGGCACGTCATAATAATGCTGTGGTAGAATATATACATTATGATTGCATGAGTTAGTAACCAAGGAAACAAAATTGGTGTTGTATCAGTGTCCTCCAGGACATATATAATTAAGGTTTTCTGAAAAAGATCTCCACTGTCTTGGGACTTAACATCCTTGTAAAATTCTGATATACAGACTGAAATTAAGAATTGAGAGAACAAGTGCTGCGTCAACTGTAACACACTTGTCTGCCCTATGAAGGTGTTCATCAGCAAATTCTACATATAGGTTTTAGATTTGTTGCTGTGTTTTTTTGATATCTTCTCAGTTGCTCACCAGAAACAAATGTCTCAAAAATAAAGCCTTCACTTAAAATTCAAGCCAGTCATTGCTGAAATCAGTAGCTCTTGGAGACCGTGGGCAAATTCCAGATGGGTAAAATGGTAGGATTAGAGGTATTTTAGATGTTATAGTTCTCTACATTAAGGCCTTCATTCATATCACATAATCTTAGGTGAAAATACAGTCCAGTTGCACATGTACCTATCTTGAATCTCAGTCATATGGGCACCTAGTCAAGCCATAAGGAAAAGGTATCTCATATGATTCTATGATATAGGTAAAGATAAGTTGTATGTGTCTTTGAAGACACTCAGAGGAATATCATAGCCACTTGAGTGCTTGCACCTAAATTATACAGGATGACCTTTAAAAGCACCTACCTCTTCCTCTTCACTACAGAGCTCACTAAGGTACTCAGGAAAACTGGGTCACTCAGTGCTTCAAATTTAGGTGAAGTTGAGATGGCTGAGATGGAATCCCATGGATGCCTGTTGCAGGGAAAACTTGGTCAGTTCGTGTAGGTCAAACTAAGTCAGAGTCAAAACAGTTTATTGATTTATTAGTAGCATGCAATCTCCTGGCAACCGGTAAGTTGCATAGGCTCACCCAGTGGCCACCCCCACGAGGTCCCAGGCACACCCTGGGGTGGGTCACTATGCGCTGTGCCCCACACCGTCAGTTCTCTAGTGGGGTGCGGGTTTGCTACTGTGGCACTTGGGGAGGCAGCTCGTGATACTGTGAGGCAACGCTGGCAGTGACAAACCCACTTCTGGCTGCTCTTGTCCTCACTCCAAGATCTCTTCCCAGTGTTACAAATTTACATATTTCTTTTGCACTTCTTAAAAGCTGATGCCTGCTTTGTTTTGGAAACCCCCATTTTGGAAACGCCCCATTACTGTTTAATCCGATTTAATTCCTCTTTAATGTAATTTTTGGAAAACATCAGCTCAGATGTTCTTAACAGCCCTGTTTACCCAAGCCATTTTACCAAGGGTTGGCCGTGCAAGCCCACCACAGATGCCCCCTTGTTGTCCTGTATTAACTGGGCACAGGTGCTGTGTAGGAAATGGATCAGATCCTAAGTAGGCTGCACAAATCTGGAAACTAAGCCTTGGCAAGAACCTTTGGAATTTTAATATGTAGACCTCAGTTTTGAGGAGCACCGAAGTTGATTTCTTATGGTTTTCCAAACCCTTGGGTATGATATTTATAGTTCATGTTTTTCACTTTGGATGCAAGCCAGAAATGCATGTATAATTTGCACATTTTTCATAGGAAATCTTAAAAAATTGTATATGTCACGGTGGATGGTGCTATTTCTAAACATGCAGTGCTGAAGTGTTGATGTCTTAGTTTTATGGACTCTTACAGTCTGATTAAGTTTTTCTCTTTTTTTCCTTTTTTCATCTCATACAACAAGAAGAGCTCTGTACTGACAGTACGGTTAAAATAATGACTTAACACTTCTCTCAAATCAAGCAGCTGAAGCTTGACAGCTTCATAGTATTTCTGATAATTTTAAAAGAGCACATACTGTAACTCAGAATTATTTTGCTGTGAGCCACAAATAAAATATTGATGGAATATGCTCATAATAAAAAATCTTAGGATTTTATTTTCCCAGACTGTCCAACAGGGTGGGATCCCATTAATCTATATCACTAGGTAGACTCAGTAGTAAAAAAAAAAAAAAATGCAGGTAGTATCTAAAACTTCTCTTGATCTAAGGAGTAAATTGTATGACATCTCATCCATTTTTGAAATCTGCAGGTGCAAAAGAAGACTTCAGAGCAAGGAAAAAGAAAACACAGGTGCTCGTTTGTTTAAACTGCAACAAACTCTGCTTACTTTTCCCAATATTTTCAGTGATTTAAAATGGCATCCTGGATCATTTAATTAACTGGATCATGTAATTACTAAACACATGAAGTGCCCAAAGACTAAGTCATTGACCCTTCCTCTTTCATGAGTATGAGGCAGAATGCCCACAGCTTACTGCAAGTAAGTCCATGTGTTTTCTTCAAGAACTTGATAAAGATATGTTGTTGCAGAGGCATTGGACAAATATATGTAACGTATGTCCTTTAAAATACAGAAAACAATTACAGTGGACCAATTGCTTTTGTGTTTCCACATAAGAAAATTATTCATACTATTCACAGGTTAAAAGTTTCATACTTTTGGGACTTTGTAGCAACTTGCATTTAAATACAGCATTGTTTTCTATAAAAAACTCATTTGTTTTTTAAGGGCATTTAGGCAATTGGGTCTGCTATGAACTATTTACTGTTGGCTAACTGGCAATGATGTGAGTTAAAAATCTGAAATCAAAGACTATAGGGGAGAATCAAGGTCACGTATAGCATGCTGCAAAGATCAACACAAAGCCAGGTGATTGTTGTTGCCACACACTGCATGATAAAGACGCAAGCTCTTTAATATTTTTCTTGCAACATGCTCCGCAATTGCATGAAAATAACACAGCACAGCACAAAATTTGTATCATAAAATTGTTCTGAAACCTCGTCCAAGCTGTTGTCATGGCAAAGGAATCTATTGAGAATGCTTTTAATTCAACAGTGTTTCAATAGACCTTAAAATATATGAGACAGAGCCAGCTAAAAAATGTTCGTGAGTGAATTACAACCTGGTGTCGTATTGTCTCTGTCTTGTCTCTGTGTATTTTAGTTTTTGGTTTTCATCGTAACCTCAGTACTAGGAGAATGGAAGAATGTGATCTTTCTGCTTTGTACATCTATCAGAGATAATTGCTTGACAAGTTTGCAGTGTAATAACAGTGAGGAAGGAATCACTCCATTGTTACCCCCAGTCCCCATACAGTGTGTGGAAAATGTCACCGCACTGGGAGGTCCATTCTTTAGATTTCTGAACCTGAAAGATGTAAAATTACCCCTGTTTAGAATCTTTTGTAGCACAACTGAAGCAATCTCAAATTACTTCTGCTTATGATTTCTATTTAGGGGTAATTTCAAAATAATCTCTTTAGAAAAAACAGCATTCACTTTTCTCAGTAATTTTCACTGTTTCCCAGGAAGAAAATTAAAAGGTGATTGGTCATTCATCTGTTCAGTGTGGTGGCTGGCATCTCTGTGCCAGTGAACACAATTAGGGAACAGATTTATTATATGAGCATTTCAGAATCAGTAATAACACTAATTAGTTTTCTCTTTTCCTGGAGAGAAACCCTAGTAACCCATCCTTGTGTCTGTGGAAAAAAAAAAAAAAGTAGTTCAAGATCACACTGCTGGAAATAGAAATTTGAAATATTTAGATTGCAAATAAAATGCCACCTCCTAATAATGAAGACAGTTTGTCACTAAAAATGTACTCTTAGAACAAAAGATGTGAGAAAATAAGAAATTAAGCTTTGCTTGCAACCAATAATCACAGAATCACAGAATGGCTGAGGTTGGAAGGTACCTCTGGAGGTCATCTAGTCCAACCCCTCCCTGCTCAACCAGGGCCCTCTAGAAACAGTTGCCCAGGACCATGTACAGATGACTTTTAAATATCTCCAAGGTTGAGGCTCCACAACTTCAGCAACATGTGCCAGTGCTCAGTCACCCTCACAGTAAAAAAGCCTTTCCTGATGTGCTTCAGTTTGTGCTGCGTGTGCCCCAGCATATATTAGTAGGGGGATTTGTTCCTCTGCACTTGTTAATGAACTGGCTATCCATAGAAACTGGAAACATTTTTAATTTCTGGATTTACAGGACTATTTTTATAATACCAGGTCTATGATTCTATGATTTTTAATTAACTAATTGGAAAGAATAATTCTTTTTTCTTTAAATTATTTGCTGGGGCTGCATTGTATAGACTTGTCAATACGGAGAGATTAACTGTTCTAGCCTGAGAGAATCACAAGTTTCAAAAATATAACTACATTTTAGTTTTCTTCTGTTTTAGTTTTCATTCATGTTCAGAACAGTCCTAATGTATATATTACCAGCTAACCAAATCTGTAAATTTAGTTTATCATTTCATGTCATGAAGTTCAGAGCAGAACAATAATGACCAAATGGTTAGATATTGCCATGGTTTAAGTGGTGATTAAGTATTAATTGGTTTTTCCTATAAACAAAGTGTTTATAGCTAAAAAATAATTTAAAAAACATTTGAATTAGTTCTCATAAAATGAATACTCATAGTTGACTCACACCTTTTTGTTTTTTTAATTTATTTCAACTTTGATTAAAATTTGTCCATTGGGCAGAAATGGAAGATGTGCTACCTTATTATTTTCTCTTCAGGACACTGAAAGGGTGAAAGACGGTAAGCAGTAGCTCTCATTCTAAAAGCAAAAGTTGATGATTTCCAACTAGTTTAGAAGTAGTGGGTGTTAGTTTCCTGATTTTTAATATGTAAGAACATGTAATCCGCCCCGAAGCAGAAGGATGTCATATTTCCCTGTTTTAATAAAACCAGAAATGGCCAGAAATATTCTAGATGTTAATTACTGATGACCCCATTACTGACCTCCAATGTATTTGCAAGAAAAACATATTCTGCTTTCTGCTCTGAGCCTTAGCTGAGTTGGAACATTGCTCCTGGCAAAGGAAACTGGCAAGGTTGTGGGGATTATTTGAGTGAGGAACTCGATTTTGACAGCAACTGTGGCTCTTCCAGGTCAGAGGAAGATGTCTACTAGATGTGTAAGAAAGATAATCCTGTCACCAGGAAGGTGAAAAATAAATATGAACTGAATGGGTAGCAGGAAATTTTCAGTAAAAGCAGTGAGAGGATAGGTAAATGCTAAAGAAAAAAAGGTAAACATACAAAATGAAGTTAACCTACTTGAGAGCGAAAGCAATTTAGCAGTGTGATTAGGGCATTTATCTGAGATAACTACAATTCTCCTAGTCCTTGAGATACAACGGTATGTCTTTTCTTGGCTTTCCATTCCTGTGTCACCTAGACTTGGAACAAAGGACATGAGCTGAGGTGGATGCACTGGAAGATTGTGATGAAATGAACATTCCTGCAATGGTAATGAGCAACCTACATGTGTGACATATCCTTTCACTACAAAGGGAACAACAGATTAAATTGTAAAAGAGCCATACTAAGAGGCTCTTTGCTGTAAAGAAATAAAATTCCTTAGTGCAGATGGCTAGGTAGCTGTGCCTATGTATAGAAAAATCCCTAATCAGAAAGATGTATCCTTCCTAGTACCCCTGTTGCACGCTAATTTGAGGAATGATGTCAAGGGTGTCATGTGGCAGGATAGCAAAGAGGTGATGGGGTTGAATCATGAACAGTTTCAATTATCAGTGTCAGAGCAGACCCAAGGTAAAAAAGCAATTCTATCATGCCTTAAATGACTTAGAACACCTGATTGCTAGAGTAAGTACATCAGAAGAAAAATTTGTATTCACTTAGTCCTAATAAAAATGCAGACCTTGGACTATTAAATAAAAATAATTGAGTGTGAGGAGTAGTATCCATAAAATAATTAACTTCTCTTTATGATGAATCACAAGGAAAGCTTCGTTTTTGTCAGATCATTTTTAAAAACAGGGATGAGAAGAAGATGGAGGAAGAATTAAAAATGGTGCTAGAAATGAGAACTCAAATTAGAAGTTAGTTAATCATAGTGATAGAAGTGTCACAAGTGAGAAGGCTCCTAAACGATCAGGAACACAAGAACAGAAACACACCACTGTTTCGGGTGGGGGTGCTATTTACTTTCTCTTATTTTAAGAGAACTTAAATAAACTCTAAGAATAGATATACTGAGTCATTTATAATTTCGAGTTGCTGCCCTTAGAAAAACATTGAACAAAATGGTTGACATTTCTGAGATATTAAAACAGATTGTCATCTAACATGTTGACATCATTTTATTTTCATGCATTTCTGTGAAGTTATAGTCTACTTGAACAAAAATGTATGGTGAAGTCTTTTATTTGTAATTTCTTATGTTTCCAGTAGTGGGGCATGGCATTTAGTCACCTATTCAAGGTTTTCTGATACTTTTTGTCCTTCCAAGATGGATACTGATTAGTAAAGTGAATCTTCCCCTTCGTCAAAAATAGCTTGAAGCTTCATTTAAGGGAAATGGGGTCACAGAAGCAGTGGTATTATCAGGGGGGAATACAATCAGGAGCAGCGGATGGTCGCTCTGGTGTTTTGGGTAGGAATTCTTTCCAAAAATACACAAACCCACTCTCTGAGCTGCCCTCAATTCTACCATGAAGAGAGGTTGTAGTGTCTGTGTCCTCTCCAGAGGTACTCATGCAATTTTAGATGCTTTTACCCCACAGAAAGACATGGTACCACTTAGAGAATATTTTGCTTTTATTTGTGTGTGTGTATGTGCACCTATATTTCTAGAGAGCTCTTAACATCTTGAATTCTGCTTTTAGCTGTGAGAAAGGCCTTTCCAGAGGTTCAACTGTCTCTTTTCAGTAATTCTTAAATAACCTACATAACAAAACCTAAAAGCAATGCATACCCTCCTTGTGTTTAAAACTGTTGCCTGTCACCCATCCCATCGCTACACTGACAGAGTCCTTCTCCATCTTTCCTGTAGGCTCCTCCTTAAGCACTGGAAGGCTGCTATAAGGTCTTCCCAAAGCCTTTTCCTCGCCAGGCTGAACAGCCCCAACTCATTTAGCTTGTGTTTTAGCACCTTAGGGAGGCGCTCCAACCCCTTGATCATCTCTGTGGCCCTCCTCTGGATGTGTCCTTTTTACACTGGGGGCTCCAGAGCTAAACACAGCACTGCCCGCGGGGTCTTAGCAGAGAAAGGAGAGGCAGAATCACTTCCCTTGACCTGCTGGCTACACGAGCACACATTACTGCTCATATTCAGTTTTTCATCTACCAAAACCCCCAAGTCCTTCTCCACAGGGCTGGTCTCAATCTACTCATCCCCCAGCCTATATCTGTGCTTGGGATTGCCTCAACCCACGTTTAGGTCTTTGCACTTGGTCTTGTGGAACTTCATGAGATTGGCACAGACCCATCTCTAAAGCCTGTCAAAGTTCCTGTGAATCGCAGATGAAGTGACCAGTTCTTCTGTAGTTAAAATGAAGAGCAGTGCATTGCTCTTTTCTAGATGAAACATGACAGAAAACTGATGCCAGCAGACAGTTTGCACGTCTCTGGTATTTCGTATCCAAACAGTAAAACAAGTTATGCAGGCTGGTGCCTAGTTTTTAAGAAAACACAAAATCCAATACCACCATAATAAATGCGCATAAAGTAATGCAGAAGAAAACTAGTGGTAAAAAGAAAAAAACTCACAAGCAATTGGAAAAAAAAAAATCAGGCTTGTATCATCAATACCTTCATTAAAGAAAATGGAATAACTACAGACCTATTCTGAAAGAAAAATTAATGGAAATTCTTAATTCTTAAAATTAAGCTTTCAATAATGTCATTTTTATTTGTTTTCATACTGGATGTGTTTTTAATAGGCTCCACTAGAAGATGAACTGAACTGTTCCATTAAAAATGTTCTTTTATTAAATGTTTATTTTGGGGTTAGACTGCAATCTGTTAAAAAGAGCAACCCTTCCAAAACTGTCAGAGTAGATCATGTAGGAATTTGAAAGATGCAGAATATTTACTTAAGAGGAAATGGCCTAAGGAATTATTGCTAATTTTAATTAAGTTTTTTAGCATACCCAATTGGTCTGCTATATCTGGACATCCTTAGAACTACTTTTTTCTTGCAGAACACATTGCTTCATGGCTACTGTGGAACATTCTGGTGATTCATTCCCAAAGACTGCTTGTCATTTGATCTTTATTAATGCAAAAGAGTAAAGAATGATGATATTTTTAGTCTAGTTGAAAAGAATAATTTGGTGAAAAAATAATTATGTGTGATACTGTGTCTTACAAGAGTACTTACTGTGTCTTACTGTGTACTTACAAGAGTCATCATTTCTCTCCTTTTGTTTTTCACTGTCTGTGTATTGAATGAAATACCCTAAAAATTTCTCGGTGATATCCACATTTTCCCTTCCCTATACAAGTTAGTTAATACACTGGCCGTTTGAGAGGCCAGCTGAGACTACTGAATCACAGAAGTCTGCGTTCAAAGTGACCTGCATAGCCCAAGCCGCACTCAAAGCCAATTTGCTACCTGACCCATGAAGTTTATGGAGGACGTGAACTTCCTTAACGTGCCATCTAATAACCACTAATGGTCTATTTGGGGTAGCTAAGGCTTTCTGCTTGTCTCCATTTCTTCTCTTGCATCCAGAAAAATTTTGCATACTGTCTCGTTTTCGAAAATGGCTAAGAGTTCAGTATTCCTCTATGAAGGTGAAAAAAGTCCCAATTGTAACACAAAATAAACCCCAAAAAACAAACCAAAACCACCCCAACCCATCTGCTGAAACTATATTTCAGTCAAGGTAATGATAAAGCAGAAAAACAGTACAAGCTGGGTGACTGTTTTGTTTGCTTGGTCGGTTTGTTGTTTGGTTTTTGTGGTTTTTTTTCTGTACATATGCATAGTCTGTACCGTAAATATCCCTAATCCAAAGAGCTACAAAACAACGGATGCAAGGAGTTTGTAAGAAGTCTCTGAGTAATTACCTGAGGCATTGCTTTGTTTTTTTCTTTTGTCTTTACTCAATGGCTATTATTAGACTGCTTATTTTACAAGAAGTTTTTAATGAGGTTCACAGTCCATTTTACATGCCAGGTGCCCAGTTTATCTCAACCAATTTCTAATTACCTCTGGTGAGTTGAAGCGAAATGACTTGCCAAAACTACCACCATTCTCTGAGCAGGGAACCACTTTAACTCAGTGAAGATAAGGCATTTAGAGATGAAGTTCCTTAAAGGAGCCTTAAAAATCAGCAGCTACAAATGACTCCTGCTAGAAAGCAGTCCTTCCTAGAAGCCAAGAATTTGGTAAATATCTTGTAGTTCCTCACAGCTTGATTGCAAGGAGTTTATTGCTGTGGTAATCACCAATTGTTTTTCGCAAGTGAGATGCTGTTATAGTCTGATACCAGCAGGTAGTGAAGGTCACTTCAGGGAATAAACTGGGGCTTCTTGCATAGTTCTTTGGAAATAATGATATTATGTCTTAACTCAGATCTTTTGTCTTCCCTCTTCTTTGTGACCTTAGGTGGGAAAACTTTGTTTCTTTCAAAGAAATAGTTTTATCTGAGTGTCAAGAACTTGTAGTGGATTAGTTTTATTTAGAAAGAATATCTGATTGATAAGCAAAGATAATAACACACAATGGAAAACCTTTAGATCAGAAGAGAAGCAATCAGCAAAAGATTTTTTTGGGGGTAGAAAGCATGATTATGTGGATACATTTGTTGTGCAGTAAATTAGGTTTCACTGTGTCAGTGGCAATGTAGCTTTCTGGTTTTCTGTGTTCATAGAGATCTGCCTGAATTCTTTGAAAAGGCCTGTCTCCACTTGACTGAATCACTGGACTTGCAAATGCCGGTTTTCCACAGGAGGTTTTACTTTGGGTAAAACAGCTGTGGATTTTGGCAAACACAGACATGCATCTACTCTAAATGAATGAGAATAACCACAGATGTTAACTTCATCGAAGCTGATACACCAGCATTTCACCTAAGGAAAATTGAAATCCTGTAGTAATAACAACTCATTAAAAATATCCTTCCACAGAAGGATTTTGGTGTTGAGTCTCACAGCCGTCCTGAATCCTGCAGCAAGGTTGTTGTGGCCACTCACTTGTGATCAAACTACTCAGCACCATGAACTCGAGTTTGGCTGTTGATGCTCAGAAAGTGCCTTTGTGGGTAGAGCAGCCTTTTCAGCAGCTTCCTGCTCTCAAGAAAACCAGACCCAGCAGGATATCTCTACAGGGGCTTATTTTCACTTGGAGAAATGTCACTTTCAGTAATGAACACTTTGCATCCTGATGCAAAGCTGGGTGACATTGACAGTGACTGGATAACATTGAAATATGAGCTCGCCCTTGAAAGCACAAGTCAATGTGGGATCAACACGAGAGAAGGTGGGTCTGTCCCTAGGAAATTTGTTTCTGTTTGTCCTGTGGATAACAGATTGCTTAAAAAATATGCTAATGCTGCAGAAGAGGGTATGTCTTATGATTCATTAACCACCTCAGATACATTTTTACAGTTTCAAAGATTTGATGTGTCTGGAGGCAAGTAGTTTAAAGAACCAATTCTTTTCCCTCTCCTTCTCATCCAATTCTTTCCCCACTGCTACCTAACACATTGTGCACCCAAGTGAAATTTCAGTTAGGATGATATGAAAAAAATAATAATATATAAGGCCATGTTGTCCACAGATCTTATTTTTACTTAGAGTGCTTGTTAGATTTTTTTTTTTAAGGGTGAATCCTGATCCATTTTTCTATAGTAGTAAGAAATCATGGAACAAGTTATGAGGTTAATCCAAACAAGGTGTACAAGAGCTAGGGAGTTACTCTTCGTCCCACCAGAATGAATGTCTATGAGGAGGGCACTTTGGATAATACCTTTTGCCTGCTCTTTCTCTCTGGTTACACACAGACACAGACACACACATTCTCACACTCATTCCAACATCCTGGCTGCCACTTCCAGGAAGATGAAGGAGATTATTCCATTTTAAAAAACAAAACAGAATTATGAGTGGCACTCAGATTTTGTCTAGACTAGTGGTCTGGTGTCAATTTTAGCATTCCTAAGCCTAGGTAGGAACCCAGACTTGTCAAAATACCACAGTAGCATAAGGACCAGGCAAGCACACATCCCTCCCCAACTAGTTTGAGTTTGTTTTATTTTTTTTTTATAGGAAGGAGGCCCAAGAGCACAACTTAGAAATGTTGATCTCCAGTGTGGATAGGCGGATTGCTGGGGCTGACCATGGTGTGCATCCATCTTTCAGCCTGTGGAAGCAATTTGTGTGCTGCCCAGGCTCTCCATTCCTCCATGGGATGTGTTAGATGGCAAGCCCACCTCCGATGTAGCCTCGCTTCTGTGAGGGCCTCTTTCATCTTCTCTTTCTTAGTAATGAGGGATTAAAAGTCTTTGAGAAAAAATAAGGTCAGGTGAGAGTGCTGTTTTATGACTACTCGGTTGTACAAAACCTTAAATCAAGTATCTGACTTGGCATGAGAGCTCACTGCCACTAAAATTAAGATCTGAGAAATATATTCATGTTTCCTAAGCAGTTAAGGGCACAGTTGTAATTTCTTTCCTTTTAGATCTAGGTCAAAAATGTCAGTACCTATCAGAGAAGTGCAGCCTGTAAAAGAAAAAAGGGGGGAAAAAAGAAGGAAAAAATCACACTACAGAGTGTGTGGATGCTTTCAAGGAGACCATCGCTGTCAGTCCTAAGCAGGAGAGGTTCTGTTATCTACCATATACAGGATATGAACATATGTCATGGAAAAGAGTTCTTTAAAAAAAATCAGCACAGAAAAATTGAAGAGGTAAATTTGACTATACAACCAGAATTCAGATATAATTTAATATTTCAACCCTTTTTCTTCCTGAGAGGAATCAATTCAAGTTTTTCATTCCAGACAATGAAATAAACCCAGCTTTTAGCCTAAGGTAATTACTCATTATCATAATCTTCACAAGAACCTCCTCAGATGGACATGAGTGTACCTGGGGATCTTTAAGCAGATTGAATGAGTATTTTCCTCTTCCTAATTAAAGCTAGGAAGTTTGGTGTGAAAGAAATTAGCAAAACCTGCTTGTTCTACGAAATGATAATACAGTGCTTTATTAGCACACCTCTAATTGAAATGCAGTATATCCCACACTATAATGGTTCTCTAGAAATGCATACTGAAAAAGAATAGCTTTTTGAGGACTGTGAAGTATTGTATTTAATTGAGGAGGCAGAAAGTCGTGCTGAAACTGCAGAACACCATATATCTCCACCTGTTTTGCATGGATATCAAAAGTATTCGTGTTCTATACAACACTAGAAATTGCATTTAATTATTTTTGCTCTTTGTGGTTAAACTCAACAGAGATTTACTAGGAGAGAGAGGGATTTCACAGCAGCTGTAATCCCTTCTCCCACAGCTATTGGCATCATAGGCAGTGCAACTGCATTATGCCAAATGTTTTGGGACTGTCTTGACTGCTGTTCAGGTGCGACTGCAGTTGGGCATTGATGCAGCCATTCAATTTCAATATTTTTCGTATGTTACATTATTTAAATATTTAGACTAACATCTCTGAACTCTTATGTGTATGATAACGCAGCTTACATATGCCTCTGCTTTTATTCCGGTCCTTTTTTTTTTTTGCCATTATCACGTATAGCAAACATTAGCTTTAGGCAATAGTTTCCTTGGAGAAACCTATGCATCAAGATGAGTTAGGCATAAGGCATTTTTATTTCAATGTTAAAACAAATGTTTTGGTAGAGGACTTTGTGAATTTAAATGCAATTGGAAGGATAGGCATATCTGAAAAAAATTAATTCAGTAGACAAGATTAACATTGGGTCGTTTAATTCATATCATGCTATACTAATGTTAAGGTCAAGCAAAACCAGATTTCTCATATTTTGTCAGTACTGCTGCAGTACCTATTCTGCTTTTCATTCTGAATGCTTTGGTATATGAACTTCCTACTATTATCCTTAATTCTATAAAGTATATAGCACCTTTCAAGCAAAGGCAGTTGTTTGATACTGTCATCTGGCTGCCTGTCTTTTCACTTTATCTGCTTATTTAGCAAAAAACTTGCATTTTTTACATTTACAATTGACAAAGATAAGGAATTCAAGGGTGCAGAATTCTATTTTGTGAGAAGGTACTATGATCTCCTAATTGACGAAAATGTTCTGTTATGTTTAAACCTGTTTCGGGGACTTTCTGAAATACAAATGAATGTAAGAGGGGTAGGCAAGGTTATTCTATACTTTTTTTAAAAAAAATATTTATAGAAAATCTCAATGACGTCGATTTTTGAGATGAAGACAAAAACTTTAACTAACATGTAGGTCATTCCATTCTTCTGGGCTATTTATTTTCTTTAGAGATCAGCTGGAACATTTGGTGTCATTGTTTCAATAGTGGATGGCTTATATGCGGAATGAATGCGTTATACATGTATTTGCTAAACAGGGCCTTGGTCTGGCTCCTATGCTTCCAACACTGTATTTTCATTTTGCTTTATCCTTTCTTACCTCTATTCTGTCACCTCAACTCATGAAGAACTCCATATTCATAACACAGGCCAGTCAGCCTTATTTTAAAGCACTTGATGACACTGAATAATCTATTTGTCTTTACACCTAATTAAAACAGATAATACATGAAACTGCCTGGTAACTTTTAAGAATAATTTAATCTTGTGCAAGTTTACTGAATTGACACTTCCAAAGTACATCAAACCTTAAAAAAAACCAGTTAAGGCCCTGATGCATCAGAAGCAGTTGAGTGGAGATTTAGTTAAATCTGTGAGTTGTTGTATTGACTTTAGTGAAACCGCGTACAGGTACTTGAAGATATTCTTCAATGGTTTTAAAGGATAAAGTCTTAAGAGGGTTATCTTGTAAAAACTATCTGGTCGTGTGTAAGGTATACAGCCATCATGCTATCAACAAGGACTGAACTTAAGATCTTAAAAATGCCAAGCTCTACACAGTATCTTTATTAAATATTCATAAGATATGGTCGCACACGTGTGACATAAATAGCAGGAGAGAGTAACTGAGTTGCTGGTGCTAGCGTAGGGTGTTACACTGGCACTGTTTGAACATACAACTCAAAAGGATTTGGGAATCTGTTGCAGCATGTAATTTAACCCTATAAAATCCAGTTAATACTTTGCTAAAACTTCAGAGATGAGGTATTTCTTTTAAAAGCGAATTCAGTCTGGGGCAAAATCTGAATGTGTGCAACTCTAGTGGTCTGTCCTTTCTTCATTAAGACTATAGGACAGACACAGCCTCATTGATACTGTGCAACTGTTTCCTAGCTGATCTGTAAGCTGTATGCAGTTCCTTCTCACCTCCATTCATCCACACAGATATTTGACATTCAAACTGTGTAAATGTCCTCATATGGAGGATTTCGACAAGAAAGTACATAAAGCCCCAAAATCAAGCAATGATGTTCAAACTCCCCAAGACAAGGCAGTAGATCTCAAGTACCATGTGAAATAAAAGTTGAGCCTCATTTAGACTTCATTATGGATTTCAGTGCTTTATGATAAATTAACATCAGAATGAAATTAGAAAGGACTGTACAACTGGCATTTTACAATTTTCCAATAGTTAACATTCAAAGCAGAATATTTCCTTTGTTACAGGTTAGTAAATGGATTTTTCCTGGTGGTGTGGCAGTGGTCCCCATATGTCTTTTTGAATTATAAGTACATTCCTCTATTTCTGTGCTGGGAACATTAATTTTCAAGGTGAATTTTCAAGAATTTTAGTAGCTCATCCACCATCTTCAGGTGTAATCAACTGTGGTTCAGAAAGCAATGAATCCTGCAAAGCTTGTGAGTGGCATCTGGTTCACTTTTTATTTTGATTTCCAGAAGAGCAATTGCCACCATATGTTCTGAAAGTGCGTTGCTACTCAACGTGAAAGAGGTGAATGGTAGCAGAGGATCTGGAACTTTAAACAGCAGCAGCAATATACCGTGACTGTGAAACTACTCTTATTAGAATGCAGTAAATGTCTTGACTAATCCTAATTTAACTTGCAGAGAGAAGTCAGGTTTTGAATCCTCCTTCACCTCTATGAATTCTTGTGTGATGACTAAAACTAATATAACTTTCTAAATTGTTGATTAAGCAATTATCTGTGTATATACAACCTATATATCATTGATATTAAAATACTTTTTCCATTTCAAATCCTCAGACTTCCCTGAGGCTTTCAGAATATGGAATCTCCCTAAGCTTCTACCATGGAATAAATACATTCCCTGGTCAATACTTCTTGTATTGAACATTGTATTATTAGTGAACTGAACAACACATTTCTTCCAAGACAGTTGACCAGGGATATCTATTGCTGTGGATATGTCATTGACCTTCTGGTTCAACATGTCACCAAGAAAAGGCTTTCATTTTCAGTGTAAGACCTTCAAGTCAGTAAACCGAATGAGCGAAAGTAAAGTTTGCTTTACTTTCCAAATTCTTGAAGGACAGCTTCAGTAACTCAGCCAGTAGAGGGAACTCTAATACAGTACATGCAGGTGACCTGGTACTGCAGAGTACGGCAGCATCACAAATACAAAAACAAAGTGGAAAATGTATTTATGTCATATATTATGTGTAAAGCAAAGTACCTGCCTCCTATATCCCATTTATTATTTCATGAGTTTATACCTGTGGACCTACTTCCTTGCCTTTCCTTTTCCTTACAACTTGTGGTAACAGTTCATATACAAAATCTGCTAAATTTAAAGGATGGATTTCCAATGGCAATATCACAGTTATAATAGTTCATAAGTATTACAGATCAGGTACCATTGGCCATTTAGTTGAAATTCGGCCAGAATAAAAAACTAGAATTTTGTAATTGTTTTGTGAACTTTGTAAGATGTCACAATTATTATTTGTAAGGTGTCACAATTATGTGACATAATGGTAGACTGTAGTGTTTCTTAGAATGGCTGGCATATGTACTTCAGAGGTGAGAGGAACAGTTTAGAACCCTAAGACACAGTAGTCATAAAAAAAAGTGATGTTCTATGAATCTGCCTTTCTATGGAAAGTCCCCAAAAGGAACTAATTTTCTTATTTTATTTTTTTTTACCCTTTAGTCACCCAAATATACTTTCAGTTGATGTACACTGTTTCATTGTTTTTAAAGTCTGATGCCTTCACTCAGTCATTCTGTCATTTACGACTTCCCCCTTTTGTTTTCCTAAGGGATAAAATGTCACCATATAGGTTGATCACTAAATAGGTTTCTTAGAGAAATTGTTTCTTCTTTCTTCTGAACTGCTGAAAGTCAACAAGTGCATGAAATAGATGTAACATTTCTCTATTAGAGCTTGAACTTAAGGTCCTTCCTGGTTCTATTTTCCTCAAATAGAAGTCCTGCTCCTACACTACATTGAGACATTTTATTATTTCTACACATCAAGATATTCTTTGAGCTTCTACAAAAGATAAAGAAACAGGAAAAATGCAAAACCCGCTTACATCACAGATGATTTTTTAAACCTTTTTCAAAATATGTGCGTGTAGGTTGAGGTATTAAGTATGAAGATCTCACATGAAAATGTATTGAATGATATAGTTTTGAAGAGTATTTATTCTCAGAGAAAGAACAAACATCCCTGCTCATATGATGTGTTAGCATTTCCAGTGGCAGCATTTCAGACTACATGCACAGATGTGAAACAGAGCAAAAGTCTAACCTAGCATCTGCTGTGGACTTGGCAAGTGCCTCAGCCATGCCTACTGAAGCACAGAACAGTTGCCTCTGCTCTGCTGGTATGCATTTCTAGAATTAAAGTTGCAGAGGGATTGGCATATTAGCTAGCTAATCCTCCTTTTTTTCGTGAAGTGCCATACAGTACTGTGTTTTTCAGATGAAACTCAGCTGAGCCTTACTTTGTAATTAGATAGTAGGTTGTTCTGAAAGGAAATTGTTATGGGTGACCTAGAAATGGTTGTTGGTAAAGGAAGTTTCAGGGATCTGAGTTTGTTTTGCTTACATACTTATGTAAAGCCTTATCTTTAATGTCATTAAAGTCAACACAAAGCTATCCTTTATCAACTGCAGAACTAAGAGGCAAAAAGCTGCAGGAATTCATATAATTTTTACCAATTTGAACAAGATAGATAAAGGATTGATGTGAAATGTAGTCTTTCTCTTTACTCCACTCTTCTACTGAGTTTGCATAAAGCAGATCTAGGAATTAGTCTAAGAAGCTAAATCTAAGCTTTAGCACAAAACCTAGGAGGAAGTGAAGCCGTGCATTGCAGAGGTCGGTTCAGGATGTCCTGAGAATGCCATGGCTAAACCTGCCAGAAAATAAGGAGGAATGAACTTCGTGTTACCCTTTACGTCATCACTCAGAATGTGTTGATTTCCAGATATTGAAATAGGTGAGATTTGCAGCTATAGTAATAATAACCACATTGTTAACCATTCCTGTTAAATACCTTGCTAGTCTGAATTGTAAACGGGAAAACATATCTCTGAGGCTCTAGGCTATGTGGCTGTTCATAAATTCCATATGCTTAGTGTTTTGTATTAACTTGCTGTAGAGTGTCCTTCTATTCAATATAGCCCACATTAAATGTGCTAAATGCAGTAAATCCTTCTTTAAATGTGTCTACAATCAAGAGGGAGAAATAGATGGCTCAGTAATATTGGAGTCCTTCATCAGAGTTCTGTAGTGGTGACAGACTAAAGAACATCAGTTAGGGTCCACGAATGATTACAATTAATTCCAGATATTTCATTTTATGTATTATAGTTCTAAATTAGGCATAAAACTGGTACCATGACATGTTACTCTCAGGCTGGGTTTTCTATTCTCTAATCATTGAAGATGGCAAAGCAGAATAGCTTGCTTTGTTTAGAAAAACAGTTTCAGAAATGGTAAATTCTAAATGCATATTTATCCACCTAAATAATTTGAAAGCACCAGTCTTGACAGATGTCTCTAGTGACTGAAGTACAAATGCTAAATGATAATAGTTGTAAAGCCTTGACACACCGTATCTTGTGTGTACTTACTTCTGTTGTCTTTTTCAGGATAAATTTTGCTGATATCTTTCTTCTTTGTTTTCTGATTTATGTCTAGAGGCCATTAACTAACACTAAGCATTCCCATAGTGTCTTTTTAATCAAATAAGCAGGTTTGTTCTGCAAGAAACTTCATCTAGTATTGAATTCAGTGCCTCCTCCAAGACGCTGTGGACTGTCAATTCTAATTGGTATTGACAAGAGTAAGAAAGGAGTACACCGTGAGCCGGACAACAGGATAAAACAGACCAGAAAAGGTGTAAGGACTTATTTTCATGAATTGTTCTTTGTGGGAGAAGTGCTGTAGTGATGCAAGATTGCTTGTGTGGCCTGTGCATTTTTGAGAGAACATTTACCTTTTGTTGGCACTTCCACCAACTGCTTTTACATTTTTGGTGGTAAACACTTTTTCTGTATTTATACAGTGCAAGATGAGCCTGTGCAAATAGATTGTCAGTTTATATTCTAGTTTTCCTGCTACTGCTGGCATCTGAAATATTTCTCCTTTAGCATGTTAGAAATTGATTTGGATTGTTACTGTGTTATTCTAAGTGATGGAATGGATAATAATTTCCTAAAGTAAATGCAGGACATATCATACAATATTAAAGGAAATGTGTAAAGCACCACATGTACAAGACAGGAAGGTAATTTGATCTCTGTTAAATTATTTAGAGCTCATTTCCATTTAAGTAGGATCTAATGATAAGCAGCCAGGTGAAGCTTTGTACATTGATTTATGGATTTATATTAAAGATTTCACATGGTTGCTTACAGTTCAGCAAGCTTGCAGGGACTCTCCTGTATATGGAGCGTTTTACGTTCTGCATATTGAAAGGAGAGTTAGTGTTTATATTTATAGTGCAAACATGTGCGACAGAACAGACATAAAAGGATAGACACTGAAATAATAAATTTTCCTTTTTAGTTATTACTTCTGTGATTTAGAGTGCTAACACTTAGGAGTGACAGATTTCTTTAATGAATTTTCTCAGCCTGCTAATATACTACATTTGAAGAAAACATTGAGGTGTTTTTAAAATCATTACTCTCATGAGTTGTTTGGAATGTTACTAATTAATAGATTATTCTGTACATAATAAGCAGTTGGTGCCAACGCTATAGAAAGCAGGATGGTGGAATCTGATTTAGTGGAAAATAGCAAGTGATTTGATTTGTCTCTGAAGCTGACATTAAATCCAAAGTATTAATCAACATTATAGTTTTATATTCACTATATAATTGCTAACTTGAAGGGGGTTTGTTTTCTACATTTCTATTTGTAACCTAATATTCACTTGATGTTCTTGATACATCAGAAGATAACTGACATGCTAAACAAACAGGAGTTCCACAATTCTTGTCTTTCTTCTAAAATGTAAAATGAGGCAGAAACCAGGCACTTGTCTGATATGGGATACACACCTTTGCAATTGTGGTACATAAATGTGACTGAGCTCATTTCCTGATTAAGTAATAGTTTGGCTTATGATTTCCTGACCTCACCTAGAGAGTTTAGATGGGTTGTTCCAACCAGTAGCTCAGAAGCAGCTCTTGTTGTTTGGCATCCATTCCCAGCCATGCTTATTCTTCCCTTCCCTTTGTGAACATTCCCCTACACAATCTGAGCTAGCAAGATGCACTAAAACAGCAAGATAATTTTGTAGTGCTTATGATGCCTTCAGCAATGTACCTGCTCAAGTAGAAAATCTGGAATGCATATCTGTTCCCTACAAACCCTTAAATAAATAAAATTTAAAATAATAAAATATAATAAGAAATAATAATATGTAATAAAATAATAATGCATAATGAAATAATAAAATAAAATATAGAAGATAATAACATGAATAATGAAATAATGAAATGAATAATAATATAATAAAATTGAGCCATCGTAACCCCATGGATCAGTGGATCTAGGACTCTTCAAATACCAGTGATGGGGAATGCATTAGCATGATGTTCCAGAAGCTCTAGCTGATATTAAAGATGTCTTTAACCATTACTGTAATTTATTTTTTTCATGAGAAATGGGATGAGATGAAAAACAATTTAGTAACCCTTAACCTCTGCTAACTTGTTCAACTACGAAGCCTACAGAGGTGTACAAATTCCGTATATTTGAATAATATATATATATATATGAAATAGGAAGAAGAAAATCAGCGTTTGATCAATGAATCGTGAAGGTCAAAAAGGCATTTGTAAAAATAGCTGTTCTTCCATTCAGTTTGTCTGCTTGCCAGTCTGCTTGTTCCCAAATGTTTGCTTGGTGAAAGATGATAAATGCACAGTGAGTTTTCTAGACATGTATACACTCATGTCTGGGCAGCAAGAAAATAATATGAATATAAAAGATTCAGAATTTTCACTTCTGACCTTAAATTTTTATTATGTTCAGCCTCAGCATAATGATATAGCACAGGGGATTTATTTAATTCAATTTTCAGGCCATTCAGTGCCTTTACCAGACCATATACAGGTAGTGATGCATAGAATATCTCTCCCAGATACTTACATGATCCCAGTATCACATTATCTGGTAATTCACAGATTTTATTGTGTAAATTTACAGCACCTATGCAAGCAAGAAAATGTAGTTGGGCCCATTATTCATTTAGAAACTTAGGCATACCATTAGGAAATGGTTAATGAAATAATAGCTGGTCTAACATGTTTCGAAGTTGTTTGCTTTCTTTTATTTTTCTGGTGTGTTTTGAAATTACTTTTAAGTTTTGCTCTCAAATTCAGATAAAATAGGAACTCTTTTATATTCAGTGTGTCTAGTCTAGCCAGATCTATCGCACAGAACAAGATGATTCCTCTCACCTACCTTTTTACATTTATAATGCAAATTTTACATTTATAATGCAAATTTTACATTTGAACTAGTTGCAAGACCCCTGTTGTAGCCCTCAGAGAGAAATGGGTGTTGAGAGCATGAGCCATCTCATCCTATTAACCACACAGGGAGTCTAGAATAGCTAGCTGAGAAAATGAGAGAGAAGATGATTAATTAAGCCAAATCTTACTCAAAGCAATTAGATAATTGTCCAAGACTGAAGAAGAGAAAATGGGAAGTTGAAGTAGTATCTCCCCATTCCTACATCTGTGTCCTGCACACTAAAGCCCATGTCTGTCCATGGCCTTGATTACATTCTTATCTCCAGATCTTAATACCTGTCACAGTACAGCCATAAATTATAGAGTGAAAAAAAAATGCCTATGATGTGACCACCAAAACAAGTACTAGTCACTTTAGGGTCTGCTTATTAAAAATGTATTGTAGAGGTACTTATTCCATTGACTGTCAGTGGACATGAGAGCATCATCTCAAAAGTGAACCATTGACATGCTCTCACTGACAAATATTGGGAGCTTTTGTAAGCATGAGGAGTTTGTTTAAGACAGATCAGATGAAGGCAACAAAGAAGCCAGATATTTGAAAAAACAAACAAACAAAACCACACTATTTGACCTTCCCAAGATACAAGTTGAACAGGGTTTCCCATGATTTTTTTCAGTATCTCATGCGTGATGATGCTGTTTGTGATTTGATCACATTCTTTATTTCTGAGAACAGTAGTTGCTATGAGGAAGTGTTTGTGTATGGATATTATGATATTATTATGTTATAATTTCAAACTACATTCTTCTTATTATAGTTTTTTTAGATGTCATAAGCTCAATTCTTTATCAGCGGCTGAAGCACTGTGATGAAGTAATTGACAACAGGACCAATATTCATGATATGATTTTGAAAAAAAAAAAAAGTAGGGCTTTGTATACTCTTGACAAGATTATCCTAGTTTATCCAGTAAGAGTTGGATCTGTAGCACACAGACTGTTTTTGACTTTATGGAGTAGAAGTTTTTGGTTTATTTCACATCATGTGGTTTGAAAGTAAAAGCTGTGTAACCCTGATAGGCAGGTAGATTTTATATTTTTCCTGGTTAGGAAATCGGCTGAAGGTGATGTCAGCTTTTTTTTTTTTTTGGTGGTACTATAGATGATATGTGAAGTCTTGAGACAGGAGATTTTGTTGTATTTCATGAGGGCCCTTAAGTCAACCAAGGTGATGAATCGTGTGACCAGGAATATCTCTGAGAAGCCTCTGGCTGAGATTTACAACTTAGTCAAGGCTGGTCTTGTACAGAGACTCAAAGAACATGTGAATGAACCAAGAGATTTTGATTTGAGTACCTATTTCATTCATTTGAGCCCTAAGAAGAACAGAATTCTTTCTCTGCATCCCATTTCTATCCCTGAGTCTCAGATATTTGAGCCCTAAAGTGCAGAATTCTTTCTCTGCATCCCATTCTATCCCTGAGTCTCAGTTCAAGTTCTGAGGCTTAGAATTGTTGAGATGTGACCTGCTTTTTTATTTCAGACTACCCTTTCTTTTTTTCCCCTCTCTCTGTAAAAAGCATAAGAAAGACAGCTCATAAAGTTCAAGATCTTTTTTTAAAGTGTGGAAGGGGACAAGTCAGAATATTTTAATAAGTGGAGTGATTTTCTGCACCTGGGGGCTGCATTGAGTACTTATTAATCACCAGCCCTCTCTTTGCCCTCTGAAGTCAATGAAACCACTCAGCTGAGTAATAGTGTAAATGTTCAGAAAAACAGATCTTAATAGCACAGACATTGTAATGAATTCAGTCAAGTTATATTACCAGTGGATAGAAATGAATGAGTATTGATTGAAAAGAAAACACACAAAAACCAGACACAAAAGAGTTAACATGGAAAGGTATGTGACCAGAGTGGTGCTCCATTAGCACATTTTGAGAATAAGCCTAATGAACATTATCAAAATAGCTATTTTAGGAAAATGGAAGAGAAGTATGCAACTTGCAAACTGGACTGTGAAATTCCATATTCAAAGCCTTAAGGATGTCTCTAATTTCATTTCTTTGTACTTTTTCACGTCCCTTGCTGATGAAAGCACAGAATACCTGTGTTTCTAATTAATAGAACCGTCAGATTATTGTAGAGTTTTACAAATAATTTTATGTCTATGTTATCAAGACATTTACATATTGAGTAGATATGGGAAAGGGCAAGACAGAATCCAGAGTTTTGGTCATAGGTAGAATCTCCGAAATAGGTAGCTCCAAATATATAGTAATTGACAGTGCAAATATATAGTCATTTAAAAAAAAAAAGTTTTACTACTTGCTATATCATACCTATCAGGGACTTGAACTAAGGACTTGAGTCAGTCCCATAGTCTTAAGAAGTCACTATGTGAAGCAGGTGCTGAGTGCTGAGAACTAAAAGGAGTTAAGTATTCAGAGTTTGCTGTACTGCAATACTAGTCAAGCTGTGGCAAACAGGAATTATTATTTTTTTATGTATTAATGAGCAGAGAAAAGGAAAAGGAAAAAATAGCCATGATATAAAAATGACTGTTCCTTCTATTTAGGTCAGCTTCTATGTAATATGGTAACCCATTTGCTTTGATACTTTTTTTTGTGCTGAATTTAATAAAAGTTATGAGAATTAGACTTTATCTGGGCAAGTACTGGTCTTGCATCCCCTCCACAGAGGACACGTTGTGGGATCCTTACACTTTTCCTGCAGAAGCAAACCAGTGAAACAGGAACAGCTCCAGGTTTTTTATTGTTTCTATGGAAACAAACTCCCACTTTGTTTACGAGGCAGAGGAAATGCCTTGTAATACATGAATTAAAGGGATGAAGCATTGTGCAGAGCAAGTGAGCCTCAACAAAATCCTAGGAGCCAAGGCCTGCAAACCCAGCCTTTGCAAAACCAGGACTTAACAAAAGCTTGTCTGAGCACTTCGCTAGTTAAATGAAGGAGAAAACTAAAACATCAGCTTCTGGTTTAGGGAGGATGGATCGCTGCTATTATGCCAACGAGTGTTTCAGAGGTTCCTGAATTGTCTTCTGTCTCACACTCAAAACTGCCACATTTGAACACTGAAAAATATTGTTTCACTTCCAGCTAAATGCACTGTAATGGCTTCTAGACAGCCATAAAGCTGTGCAACAGGCATACTTCTTCACACAGGATACAACATCTACTGTGTTTCTTGATTATCCAAGTCAGTCTGATTCTCTACAGATTTCCAGTGCCTCACACTTCTGTATAAGATATATATCTAACAGAATGCATTCATTTACCAACTTAGATATCTTCATTTTATACTGTAAAGATTTATCAGTCCCCATCAGTCTATTTTATCACCTACCCTCCAAATTTCCGTAACAAAAAAATATTTCATGACTTCCATTAACTTGGAGGTCATATTTGGCTTTCCCCAACTTTTTTTTCAATGCAGCAACTTCAGGAAGTTTGACTGTAGGTCAGTAATTTGGTCTCAAGTGTTAGGCTCAAGTAAGGGCTGCGTGATGAAAATTATGAGGTGTGTAAATGTTTTGTAGAAACCATTTTATTTCTCAGAATTATTAGAAAAAAAACCCCAGCAGTGCATCCACCAGTCACACAAACTTCACTGATAACACATATAGATTAATTTCGCCTCCAATGGTCCTCAAAAATCTGTGCTGATAAAGTGGAATATCATAGAATGCCTCAAGTTGGAAGGGACCCATAAGGATCATCATAATTCTAGGTGTTTGGTATTTTACTTTATTAGTTAACATCTCTGAGTATTTTGGAATTATATTGGGATAAATGCTCTTAAATCATATCTTCCTCAAACTCATTGCTTTGACTTACATGTACTTCTGCTTACTAATATTGGATTTAGTAATTCTGAGACCACTGTGCAACCTGCTGTCCTGCAAGCTTGGGTCACTGTGACTTCCTGGTTGCTTGGCTTTCATTCATATTGTTCATTCCCACATCTTAAATGAATTGATGAACTTCAGTGATTGTAAAGGCTTTCATGTACGAGGTCAGATGGGTTTATTTTCTGCAGTAAGTTGAAAGAACACGTCGTTGTAATGTATGGTGAGGCTCATGCATGTGACAGTAAATATGAAAGACAGGAGATGGACAAGTATTCAAAAAAATGAGGTTAGGATTAACACTGAGGTTTTTCATTTGATTCATTCAATCAAAGACATTTGTAAGAATCTCTTATGACAGTTCTTTTTCAAAGTTGCTCAGTAATCCCAAACACAATGGTATTTTTGCTAGGTTCAAATACAGTTATATTGCTCTCTGTTCTAGCTCTCTGACATTTTGATAGTTAAATAAAAGAAGCCTATAATCTTAGTCGTCCTCCTAGGGTCATGCAATTCTGAGAAAACAATATTGGATAAAAATTTAGGTAGTACTTCTACACATTTTTACTTCTCTCAGCCTTCCACTTCAACTGACAGGTCTACCTGATGCATGGTGAATACCCATTCAAAAACAAAATGAGGATTCATTTACTATGTGACAGAGAATTGTATTACTACTGACTGTGATACAAAAGGAAAAAGGTTTTACAATGCAAGATGAAAAAGGAGAAAAGAACCTGGACAACATGTACAATTGTCTGACTGTCCTGAAATTTCACCACCTTATTTGGGACTGCATATCATTCAGTGACAATTAAATCTTGATAGTTTGATAGTTTGTTTTTCTCTTCTTTTTTTTTTTTTTTTTTTGAACAGCATTTTATGCCAGGAAAGCTGTTGAACATAGGAAGATGGAAAAATATATTGGCTACATTTTACTTTCATATATATAGCTAGAAAACTATTAATTTGAAAGGGATCTAACAAGTGGAAGTAAAAACAAAGTTTATGCCTTTAGTTGCTTTGTTAAATTACATGCACAACTACCCTTGGAGTTTTCCATCCTGATGATGCTGTCTTCATTTTGAACTGCTGTTTTGACATTTGTTAAGTTTTAGAAAATGCTTCAGGAAAAGGTCAGTTTATAGTGACATTTTCTGTTTTCGAAAACCTGTGGAGAGGACACTGAGTACAGGTTTACATGATAAGCCATTGTGGATTTAAAAACAAGGCTTTTCTTACTGTGTTTTAGAACACTTGTTTTTCACAGTTTTGGTCTATTTTCGAACTGCTCTATCCCTTCACTAGAAAGTTCCTTTGATATAACTCAGTTCCGAATGCCTTCTTTATGCAGTGTCATTCTGCAGGATTCTCCCAATCAGCCATGCGGGGGCTGTATGGGTAAACATGTGTTTTTCTTCCCATCCTACCGTTGGGTCATTTCTATCTGTCACTCTGTTTTGTAATGGTTTGAAATACACCAGATTAATTAGAATGTCCAGTAACACGCGTCAGTACTTTCTAACACAGTCAGAGTTTCTGTCGATGCCATAATTTCCTGTTTGGGGGATGAAGGTCCATTTATGAATGAGAATAAGTCACAAACCTTTTTCTTTTTTTCATGTTTTCAAAATAAGAAAATTTCAGTGCTTTCTAGCTGACGATTTATTGCAAAAATTATGATTCTTCAAAGAAGTTCTCAAGATATGGAAGAAGAAAAATTGCACTTTTTCAAACGATTTATAGAATAAGAAAATACATTGGGATATATATTTTTATCTGGATATCAGTATGTTCTCTCTCTGAGAATTCTGTGCCTTCAGCTCTTCAAGAATTATGCTGGTGCCCTAGTGAACACAGAATCTGTTTCTATCAAAGCAAAGCCTATTAACTTTGAATAATAAACACTTGGAGGTAAGTTGTAAGAGATTGTTTGATGTTTCTCTTGACAAGATGATTCTTAGGAAATGAATACCATAGAAAAGTGTTCATAATTATATATTTTAACTGTGGAATTTACAACACTACAAGTGCTGTATGTTTAATGACTGAAGGAACTGGCCTTTAGTCTTTACTTACTATACACTTCTTGTACAGCAGTGTGACAGAGTATGTAAACTGACCTTTTCTTCAAATGAATAAGAATAGAAATTCTACTGAATTTTCAGGACTCTGTTTATGTAACTCATTAGAGCTGTCAAATTACCTGTGCCTGCTGATCTTATAGGATAATATGATAGCAGTACTTTTTATGTGTCCAGATGGCAAAAGTCCCATGAGCAAAAATGACTCAGTTCAACTTAGATAAAAAGACTAGTCAGGACATCTCAATGACATATTTTTAGTCAAACATTACATGGCCACTCTACCATCAGAAAGCAGAGAGATCTGATTAGACATACTTGGTGAATTTGACGGATGAGGAGGATGAAAATGCCCACAGCAACATTCTTCATTTTTTGAGATCCAGCAGACATTCATGTGAATGTTCAGTTCTTCTTTGCTTTTTAGTTTTTGACTTTCATATTTTTAGTGGGATTTTTTTTCAACTTCGACATAGCATGTCCTTATTGCTATACTCATAGAAAATACCTTTGGTTCCATTAAGAGCAAATATTTTACAAATTGTTTATCTCTGTTTCAGCTGACCTACTTTGTAATACAAGAGTGTCACCAGATAAAATCCACGTTCATGTGTAGTTAATGAGAAGCACATGGTTATTAAACAGATGTGTTATAACTAGGCCAATGAGAATACACATTGCACATATTCTTCTGAACTGCTGCTACAAAGTGATAATATTTGTGTCAGAACATTTCACCATATCCTAAGCAAAAATAGCATAGGTATTTATTTCATTAATTGATGCTTTGCTTCAAAGGAAATATGTATTTACAAGTTGTTTATAACTTTGCCCCTTTTAGCTTTCAGTTGCAAAGTCTTAGACTGAAAATTGAGAGGAAATAGAAATGCAACTGATATGCAGTACAGCATTTAGGGGCCAGCTCGCTCAGTCGGTTGGAGTGTGATTCTAATAACACCATGGGGTTCGATCCCGCTCTGTCCCCATGTGTTGCCTGATCTAGTTGAGAGGCGTCTCTGCCCATGACAGGGAGGTTGGATTAAATGATCTCTAAGGTCCCTTCCAGCCTAGGCCATTCTATGATTTGAGCACGAGCATTATTTCGAATGTTGAATTTTGCAGTTTTTCTTCTAACAAAATAAATAATCAACCAATCCACAAGAACTCAGAAAAGCTTTCCTTGAAATATTAGCCACATTTACAAAAAGCACAATTTATAAGATTTGTGCTATTTTTGACCTAACTTGATTTAATATTGTTTTATTAATTTCTCTTGGTAACCTCTTCAACTATAATAATTTATTACCTTTCATGTTTTTGTTTTTGAGCCAAATTAACAGATTGCATGAATTATTTCTTTTCCATACTAACTAAATAATTCCATTAGATATTTGAGGGGATTTTTTTCTTCTTCAGCTCAAAGCAGTGAAACTTTCTCAAAATTTATGGTTTAAGCTCTGTCGATAAAAATATGTATTCTATCTTTCTTTTTTTCCTTTCTTTCTTTTTATCTGGGCTTGTTTTTTTTCATGAAAATTCATTAGGTGAGAAACCTGCCTGCAGAGCAGTCACCCATCTAATCTGGTTCACTCAATCTGAGCTGTAGTCCATCCTGTTTGTAACTGACTGTTTATTCTTTGGGGAATTTAAAGCTCATCTACTTTATGGAAGGGACTAATTGAATTTTTTTAGCTTTAATTTCCAGTGCCAGAAGGTTTTAGGATAGATTCAACACTCCTAGACATATGCATAAACAATTAAATACTAAGTACTGAGAATGAAGTTGAGTTTTGTTTTGATCTTGCTATAGTGGTTCAAAACTATATCCTTACCCTAAGTGTGTGTACCTGCTGAGGTTAGAGTAGCTCTTCTGAAATTGTTAAAATTGACTATATGCCTGAAGTTAAACAGGTATGTGTACTTTGGCTTTCTCAATCGATGCCCTTAATATGAAAAGTAAAAACAGTTTAGTGAAACAAAATAGAGGGCTTAACTGTTCCTCTTCCTACCACTATACTTTTTAAAGCCTATGATAATTGTCAGCCGGAGTTAATTGGAAAGCATCATTTTGAGTTTTCACTAGTCTAAGAGAAAAGAAGTTTCATGCCAGAAGTATAAGATATATTCTTTCCAGCAAAAGCTGGGTATTTGGAAAGTATTCCAAAAATAAAAGTAGGTCTGATCCTAATTCTAGAAAAACTGCCACAAAATCCAAATAATCTGAATGTATACAGTGTAACAAATGAGAAATTATGAGCTGACTTGATCAGGCATGTAAGCGCCTTCTTCTTCTGAAGAAGAATCACTGAATTATAGAATCATTTTGGTTGGAAAAGACTCTTAAGATTGTCATGTCCAACCTTTAACCAAGCACTATCAAGTACACCACTAAACCATGTCTCTAAGCACCTCATCTAGACATCTTTTAAATATCTCCAGGGATGGTGACTCCACCACTTCCCGGGCCAGCCTGTTCCACAACCCTTTTGGTAGACAAATGCAACCTGAGGCCATTTCCTCTTGTCCTATAGCTTGTTACTTGGGAGATGAGACTGACCCCCACCCTCACTACAACCTCCTTTCAGGTCATTGTAAAGAGTGATAAGGTCTTCCCTGATCCTCCTTTTCTCCAGGCTGAACAACCCCAGTTCGCTCAGCAACTCCTCATAGGCCTTGTTCTCTAGACCCTCCACCAGCTTCACTGCCCTTCCTTGGACGTACTCCAGCACCTCAATGTCTTTCTTGTCGTGAGGGGCCCAAAGCTGAACACAAGGTTCAAGGTGCAGCCTCACCAGTGCCAAGTGCAGTGGGACGATCACTTCCCTGCTCCTGCTGGCCACACTGTTCCCGATACAGGCCAGGATGCTGTTGGCCCTCCTGGCAACCTAGACACACTGCTGTCTCATGTTCAGCTGGCTGTCAACCATCACCCCCAGGTCCTTTTCTGCTGAGTAGCTTTCCAGCCATTCCTTCCCAAGCCTGTAGCACTGCCTGTGGTTGTTGGGACGGACATACGGGACCTGGCACTTAGCTGTATTGAGCCTTATACAGCTGGCCTTGACCCGTCAATCCAGCCTGGAGGTCAATGGATTGTTCAGACTCCTTCTATAGTCTTTTACTATGTTGAATGAGTTTCTGTTGAATGTAATGGTATATAAAGTATTGAGCTTAAGTGTAGACACCCGTCTTCAGGTTTCTTAATGTCAAAGTAAATTGTTCTCTTCGTATATTTCTAAGGAATATTCTTTACGTCAAGGAGATATACAATTGATACAGGATTTACTGTATGAAATCGTGTATGGGACACCCTATTGAAAAGGTCAGATTAATGTGCCATACAGTATTGTGAAAGGCAAGTATTTTCTTACAACCTGGAGCTTTTACTAATCAGTAGCTGTGCCTACATCAATAGTAGAAATAATAAAGTATTTTCTAGATGCTTTGTCCAATACATCAGCTGAGCTTTCAGGCTGTTCTGTGTATGTCTAGGTAGTTTCGCTAACAGCCGCGAATTTTTGCATTTATGCTAAAGAAAGGAAAATCATGGTTTATCCTATAGATAAATTGTGACCCTTGCACTTGATTCAGAGATCTCCAGGCATGCTTGTGTGTGCTCCGCAGGATTCAGAATGAGCAGGGTAACTTTCAGGACTAGCTGGGCTCCTGAGGGCTGACGTATCAACTGATGTAAAAGCCGTGTGCTGGTTTGATGCCCCATTTATATTCCTGGATCATGGATGCCAAGTCAAAGACAGTAACAGAGTGTCTGAGCCAGTCAAAAGTCTTCAACGTTGCTTACATGTCAGAGGTTAGCATCTAGGGTGCTTCTGCATTAAGGTAACTGAAGAGTTTGTGAGAGACTGACATAAAATATATAGCTCATAATTCATATCTACTGTTTTATTTTAGAAGGTTCAAAATCTAATAAAATAAAAATAAGAAATAAGAAAGAAACCGTTGCATTTATATATTTTTGCACTGTACCAATGTTAAAGTTTCATGTGAAAAATGCATTGCATTTGTGGATTTCAAGAAGCCAAGTAATCACAGAATTACATTTCTAAATATTTCGTAGTACTTCAGAAATAATGATGCATATTGTTCCATGTTAATGCAGTACTGTGCCATTTTCACTATCTGTGTATTAAACATAATATCTTCTTCTGGCTGATTTGAAGTAACTTTCAAATTTTTGCTCTTTCATTCCTGTTAGTGCATCTCAGTGTGCACTTCCAGTACTTGATGTATTAAAAAATTAAGATTTCTTACCTTTTAGTCACTAAAATAAAACTTGCATTGTTCTGTAAAAAGTATGGATTATTCTAAATAGTAAAATCAGGGGAAAGTATCTATTAAATGTGTTTTCTGCATGGCTTTAAAATATGTTGGAGCATAAATGAATGATAAATTTTACAGTTGGTTAAGAAGTCCATCTGTCTGCTTTTTAAAGTTCTGAACCTTCTTTGTCTCTGAGATTTGTAATCACTTCCAAAGAAGCACTAAAGTTTGGTAGTCTGTTCAAGCAGTCTGCTTGCTTGATCACGTTTTATTTTATGACTATGTAAAATGCTCTGAAATACCTTGAATACGAAAGGAACTCTTTTTAAAAAAAAAAAATAAAGTCTGTTCTGTGCAATTCTGTGCACACATTTTCTAGGATGGAAAACTTGTTGAAAAGATTATAGAAGAGGTCAGACTAGCTGGTCACAATAGTTCCCTTGGGCCTTACAAAAATCTATGACTAAATAACTAGTAGCAGTTACTGTGAGGAAGTGAAAAGATAAGGACTATTTTAGTACTGGATAAGTATTGCATGGATTTTTTATTTCAATGAAGTTAGAGAAGTTGCAGTTCTTTTCACTTATGACACAACACATGTACTGATCTCTTTAAATTTTGTTTATCCTGTTTTAGGAGAGTAAGTGGATCATTTCATCAGTTTTGTGTTACTCCAGTATGTTCCTTCTCATTTGTAAAGAAAATAGAACCATCGTAATGCTGTCTAATCATTTACATAACATGTTTTTACAGCAGGAAGAAAAACATCCTCAAGCAATAACCTCTGTTGTCTACTGTAAAATTACTAGTATTTATTTAGGGTTCTAAGTCTGAAAAACATAGTCCAAATTCTTATCACAGGATATTATGGAGATTATCAGAGGATGATGAAAATTTATCTGGATTAAAAATTTAGACGTGGCAGGCCTATTACTTAGCTGGAGAAGTGTTCAACCCTTCTTTCTAATTAGATGTGCATGCTGAAGGACCTAGGCCAGGCGTTTAGCCTTACAAGACAAAGGATGAGTATATGTATTTTAAATTCTTCTTCCCAATGTTGGTTTTGTTGGTCCAATTTGTTTTCAGGAAGCTTCTAGGAGTGTTGGTTTAAAATAGATATCCTGGTTAAAATCAAAGAATTCAGCAATTACCCCAGTATAACAATACTAAGTCCAGGTATGTTTTTAAAAGGTTAAGGTGCATAAGTTTTTTCAGCTATCTAGAATAAATGGGAAACTTGGCATTTCCTTGACATTATTTGTGTTTTACACAAAAAATAATATGAGATTCTGAACTGAAAGCTCATTATTATGATATTGTCACTACTGCTACTACCCTTCTGAAGAAAAGTAAAAGATATCTAGGACCCTGTAAATCATTTTACTGCAGTAAAAGAAAAGAGTAGTGATGAGTCTAGGCATAATCTAATTTGTTGAGATTTACTTTAGGTTTACTTTTGTCCCACCAGCCCTTCAATACAGGTTCTGGCAAGCCCAGGGCAAGTAAATCTTCCTTTGCAGTGCTCTCAGTCCAAGCAGATTCTCAGACTGAGTTTCTCCCTGAAGAATTCACTGGAGCTAGAAGACCAAGGCAACAAACAATGACCCTCGATGCTTGCTACAGCCCTATTCAGTGCAGTTTTCTGCACGGCAGTGAAAACAGGGAACTTTTCCCCAGAGCTGGACAGAACTACTGGGCCAAGAAGACTAACTAAACAGATTAAATGCAGTAACTTTTATGACTCTTATGACAGAATCATGTGGTGACACTCGCGATGCAAATATGATCACAGAATTGCAACTTTTAACCCAGAGCTCATCAAGGAACCATTTCAGGCATTCTCTCAGCATGACATAACACAGTTTAATAGGGCACAGTAATACTAAAAAGCCATTTGGAGCAGGAATAAAGAGCACCCTAATCATGCAAAATTCTAAAAAGGGTTTTGCTGTAGAGTAGAAATCTATGCAAAAAATACCACCACTTCATGATAGCCAGTAATATAAATAAAAATAAAAGAGCAACATCCAGGTTATTACAATAAATATTTACGGATTTTATGTATCATCCAAAGTCAGGTTGCTTACTGTCATTCTCATAGTTATAAGGCTATTCTGTCTGTGTTCTCTGTTTGAGACAGTCTTTCTCATAACCTGATGAGAACTAAAGAAAAAAAGATAACAGAAACGTTCTGTCAGCTTTGATTACAGTTAGTAAACCTGTCTTTTACTGACAGTTTTATCTCACAAAAGTGAGATCTGTCCCCTTAAGTTTGGGAAGACATGAATTAAATAATCCTCTTTTTGAGTTTTTGTGGATATGAAAAACTATATTGCCAACAAAAGAGTTCTTTGTGCGTATAGCTGCTCAATTTGCAAAGGATGTTTGTGGTCTCTGACTCCAACACTGCAAATGTCTGTGGAGAGAAAGAGGCCTAAGCATAATATTTGAAAATATTTTAACTAATTTTAAATGACCATATGCCAGATTTTGTTAGTATTAAGGAGTGGTTAGAAGACGCATTCACATCTAGTGCATGTTGGAAATGTCTTGTTCCAAAAATAATCTTGTTTAGATACTGACAGGACATAGCAAACAGTAGTGAAAGCTCATCTACGATGTATGATTTTTTACCCATGGTCCCAGTTGTTCCTCAGGGTAGCTTTGAAGACTCATAAACGCATCCTCCCTTAGCCAAACATAACAAGATAACTTGATTTGAAAACAACTATCTTTCATGCTATTTACCTCTCTCAGGCTGCACCCAGAGTATCTTGCAGGCTGGTTCTTACACTAATAAAACCCAGTGGAAGGCATGATTGGGGACCGTTAACCTTTAGAACACAAAAAGCTTGAGCTCAAGGAATGTTTCTGAGCTGCCTCGTAGTGCTTTGAAGCCACTGCCTCCATCCTTCATCTAAATTGCCTGAATTCATTTTCAGGGCTGATAAACTGTCAAGTGAATTATGAGATGTAGGCCTTGGGTTAATTTATAGAAATGCTCCTGCACTGATGCTGAGTAAATCCAGCTTTCTTTGTTGAATATACTTCCTTCAACTTCCAAAACTATCTTATTTTGCCCCATTACAAGCACTGCATTTAAAGCTCTTCTTTCTTCATTTGTAAAAAGCCTAATTTACAAAACAGATTATTATGAGGGTTGTTTTTCTTCCATGTATTTACACTCCTGACACAGTAGTAGCAATACAATATGTAAAAAGGTGGTCAAGTTGGCTTATTAATTTTTTTATTTTTAATAAGATGAGAAAGTCTGTCTCACAACACTGCCAGCACTTCACCTGTCAAAAATTAGTTCAAAGGAATAATTCATCTTTTATCTTCCCTTATTGAATGGCTAGACAGACTGCAGTTTATGCTTATCTGGCTAGCTGAGTTCAGATGGAATTACAAGAAAATTCTGTTTTAGACAGTTACCTATCATTGTTAGGTTCTGGCTTTTTTATTTTTTCTGTCTTTTTATTTTGGAAATAGTTTGGCTGTCCCTTTTAAATTAATTAATTTGCATATTTCATAAATGAGGGATACAAATATCTCAAGCTGAGACATTTAGATTATTCCCAGGAAAACAGCTAACAAAACCAAATTAATCACTGCCATCTTATATTTACCTTCGGATACCTCTCAGATTGACATTAACGTTCATCTTTAAATACTTTTATGATTGGACATTCAAAGGTATGATGATAACTAGAGTATAAATTGTTTTACTGAGAGAAGTGAACATAATTCTTTTGAAAGATGATATAAGTAAACTTTTTTACACTAGTTTTTGGAGTCTTTTATTTTACAGATATCATTGTAATCTCTTAGCACTTCAGTGTGAGTAAAATCTACTTACACTTCAATCTTTATAGTGTAGGCATGATTGGTTCACAAATCCTGTATCAGAAAGATCCTTTTCATGGTAATGATTGTAAAGACCTCGCATGTATAGCAATTACAGCATAATGTGTCCCTAGAGAATGCTTAGATTTCTTAGTACTATGTAAGTGTCTGAAAATCTAAAAAGTCTTTGGGGATAAGCAGAGTTTACCAGGCAGTCATGGACTGTAAAAGGGACTGATAGAAAGTAGTTCTTGTTCTGAGAAGGGGTACTATACCCATCACTACATAATTACTAGTTAACAGCTCCATTCTGGTCACTTCTTCACCAAGAAATGTCCATTATCTGTGCACTCATTACATTTGTTTTTGGGAATGAAATAAGGCTAGGTAAAGAAGCATCCTGTTTACTTTAGCATATCTTACTAAAAAAGCGCCACGTAGCTGTGACATACTGCAAGCATTTAATATTTGAAAGCAGAATGCATATAATCGTAATGTAAATCCAACAGATAGAACTTCAGAGGTGTTCAACTTTGTTATATATTTGGCACAAAGAACTGTGAAGTTCTGCAAGGAGAATGGCTTTATTTTCAATTAGAATACTTTGAAGCAAGTTACAATTTTTGTTCTGAGTTTTCTCCTGACCTTAATAATTAGAATGGTAATGTGTTTGTACTTCAGAAGTGCACTCTGAAACTTAATTCACTCAGGACCATGGACAATTAGTACTGAAATGGTAAGCATTATTTACTGAGGTCCTTCCTGATCTTAAAGACAGAACCGTGTGAGGAAAACATGGAAAGAGCAAACTCACTGCATGCAGAGGAGGGGTGTGGAAGGAGATGAAAGTGATTGTGATTGCTTGGCACCACTTAGATCCCTACCGTGGAAATGGTTGTACTCTTCGGCAGTTCACACTCCCTGCATTCAGTACACAGAGGTTGTTGGCAGTCTTATATTTCTTCTCTTTTCTTCCTAAACATCATCAGAATGCTATTCTGTCCAAACACAGATCATAGAATCACAGAAACATAGAAATATTTGAATTGGGAGGAACCTTAAAGATCATTTAGTTCCAAACCCCTGCCACGGTCAGGGACACCTCCCACTAGATCAGGTTGATCAAAGCCTCGTCCAACTTGGCTTTGAACAATTCCAGGGAGGAGGCTTCCACAGCTTCTCTGGGCAACCTGTTCCAGTGCCTCACCACCCTCACAGAACAGAATTTCTTCCTAACACCTAATCTAAATCTAGTCTCTTTCAGTTTGTAACCATTACCCCTTGTCCTATCACTACACTACCTGATAGAGTCCCTCCCCTTCTTTTCTGTAGGCCTCCTTTAAGGACTAACTGGAAGACCGCTATAAGGTCCATGTCCTTTTTATGCTGGGGGCTCCAGAGCTGAACACAGTATTGCAGGTGAGTCCCACGAGATCAGAGTAGATGGGCAAAATCACCTCCCTCGTCCTGCTCGTCACACTTCTTTTGATGCCCAGGATACTTGCTGGACTGCAAGTGCCAGGCCATGTTGAGTTTCTCATTAACCAATACCCTCATGCTGAGTTTCTCATTAACCAATACCCTCAAGCCCTTCTCTGAAGGGCCACTCTCAATCCACTCATTGCCCAGCCTATCGTTGTGCTTGGAATTTCCCTGACCCACATTCAGGACCTTGCACTTGATCTTGAACTGCACGAGGTTTTCACAAGTCCACCTCTCAAGCTTGTCCAGGTCCCTCTGGATGGCATCCCTTCCCTCCAGTGTGTCAGTCACATCACACAGCTTGGTACCATTGGCAAACTTGCTAAGGGTATACTTGATCCCACTCTCTGTGTTGCTGACAAAGATGTTAAGGATACCTTCAGACCTTATCAAAGGGCCTTGATAGCCCCATGGTAGAGATGTCTTCCACAGTCATAACACAAAGTTTTTGCCCTCAGAATTGTCCAAGACACACAGCTGTATGCATACTTAGCAAATCCATCCAGTGCAAACCACTGTTGCTCTGCTCAGTTATGATCACAGCCTAAGTGAAAGGACTGATTCTTCTCTAGGATTTATTGTGCTTGCATTGTACTGTCCAAGCTTAATAAACAGAATACACTAAGAATGACCAAATGTAAGAGAATTAGGATGGATCAAAGGTGCTTATTGTAACCATGCATTTCTTTTCTTTGTGTTACCTATGGAAGGTATGTTGGAGTTATAAAGACTAAATTGGTTATGTTTTCTAATTAAGAAGAAAATGAGGAAAGAGACCGAATATTTAGTCCAGGATTGCAGTGTATGGTATTTAAAATGCATGACAAGCTACAGTCTTGCTTCCTAATTACTTAGTCGCTGTCACTTCTCATTAACGTGTAAATTATGTTATAAACATAGTAAAGGTGGAGTAAAATATATCCTGAGGGGAGGGGGCATACTGGAAAATTGCTTTGGGCAGTGTGGTGATGAGAGTGTTTCATTTGCAGCTCATCTGTATTCCACTCCCATTTGAAGCTGCATATATGAGATTTAAAGCAATCATATTTTCTTTGTCCTAGGCTGGAGTAGTTGATGCACTTAAACAAATCGATCTACAGGTTTTGAATTATCTGTAAGAAAATTAGCATACAAGATTTAAGTCTATCAAAAAGATTGAGAATTCATTTATGGAGTAATTATATTCTTCTTTAAAAGAAAAGAAGAATTTATTTGTGATCTTAGGTGCTTTTCTTGCAAGTAAGAACTGATATTGTTAAAATGATGGTTTGATTCATAGCAATCCACTAGCAAAAGCTTCTGGGCAATTTACTATATAAAAAATAAGGCAACATTCAAGACATGTAGAATTAATTATATTAATTAGTGAAGTTATTTGAAAACTGGAGATATGACTTCCATAAACTCATTTACTTTTTACTATCTAATCTTTAATATTTGTAAGAATAATTATTTCAGAACTAATTCATGCAATAATGTTAACACTTTTTACTTACTCTTAGGACTCACACGCTGAAAAGGCATCAAGACCCAATAATTTTATTGAGAAAATCAGTTTACGGATATCACTTTGCCCCTAACTTAATTACCTGCCACTGACTGAATGATTAATAGGGTAGAACTGGAAGTCTTCCTTATCAAACACTACACTCAAAGCTGAAAAAAGGACATACCTTTGAAAAAAATAATGCTGATCCTTTTTTCTCTGTTGACAACTACTTTGGAGTCCTTCATCTGAGCCAGAAAACTGAGTTTGAAAATTTCACCTTCTTCTTGTCAAATTTCACAATGGTTCATGAATAAATATATTTGGATTAAATGCTACATAGGAATAACTGACATAGGTATTTAACATTTACCATAGTTATCTGATTTATCTTAACTTTTACTAATATGGTGAAATACAGGAAACAGGGTAATTGAAAGAAAGGAAAGAAAGAGAGGTGAGCACTTAATTGTTTCAGTAAAATTAGCCTACAGCACATAATTACATATATTATGTATTTGTCTTATTATACTCTACATTTTAGCACTTTCCATATAAATATGGCAGTGTATTTAAAAAAGAGATATTGGCAAGTGATTAGTGGACAGCTGGGACTTTTGGCATGAAAGATATGTGTTTCACACATCTAGAGGTTACTGAAGCATTTAATATTGAGGAAAGGATGAATTTTGTATCCCATCTTGAGAAAGGGTAAACAATTTTCTTTATTCTAGGGAGAAGGATTATCTCATTCCCCAGCTTCTGAGGATTTTGATGGCAGCTGGTTTTCCTAGGTCATGCCCTATTATCTGTCATTACATTCACTTACAAGGAATCAGTTGTATCATTACACTAAAATGATGTAAGTGCTGTAGTTAGCAATAGTGGAAGTAAAAGTACTAGTTTTGAGCTAAGTTTTCACTGAAATGATTAGGACAGTTTTCTTGCCTCTGAGTCATTTTACTTCAAGAAGCTGGTACTTCTAAGGAGATGTTGTTTTTGCATGTTACCAGCACTTTTCAACATGTTTGTCGGCGACATGGACAGTGGCATTGAGTGCACCCTCAGCAAGTTTGCCGATGACACAAAGTTGTGTGGTGCAGTCAACACACTGGAGGGAAGGGATGCCATCCAGGGGGACCTCGACAGGCTGGAGAGCTGGGCCCAGGCCAATCTCATGAAGTTTAACAAAGCCAAGCGTAAGGTCCTGCACCAGGACTGAGGCAATCCTGAGCACAGGCTGGGCAATGAGTGCAATGAGAGCAGTCCTGGGGAGAAGGATTTGGATGTGTTGGTGGATGATAAGATCAACATGAGCCAACAGTGTGTGCTCGCGGCCCAGAAAGCCACCATGTCCCGGGCTGCATCAAGAGCTGTGTGACCAGCAGGTCGAGGGAGGTGATTCTGCCCCTCTGCTCTGCCCTTGTGAGACCCCACCTGGAACATTGCGTCCAGCTCTGGAACCCCCAACACAAGAAAGGCATGGAGCTGTTGCACTGGGTCCAGAGGAGGGGTACCAAGGTGGTCAGAGGGCTGGAGCACCCCTCCTATGAGGACAGGCTGAGAGAGTTGGGCTTGTTCAGCCTGGAAAGAGAAGGCTCCAGGGCGACCTTGTAGCGTCCTCCCAGTACCTGAAGGGAGCCTACAAGAAGGCTGGGGAGGTACTGTTTATGAGGACCTGTAGTGATAGGATGAGGGGTAATGGGTGGAAGCTGAAAGAGTG
>NW_009696016.1:113962-167916 GCF_000703405.1 Apaloderma vittatum
GTGTAGAATCATAGAATTATAAAATGTCTTAGGTTGGAAAGGAGTTTAGAGATCATCTAATCCAACCTCCCTGCCATGGGCAGGGATACCCTTAACTAGCCCATGTTGCTCAAGGCCTCATCCGACTGTTGCGATTTTCAAAGGGAAGGTCGCAAAAACGACAGAACTTATCTACACGTAGATAAGCAGGCACTTCTTTATTGCAGCGCTGGGAAGCTTGGAAATCACTCAATGCTTCGAATACCTCACAGAGATTGAATCTATTTATATATCCTTTTTACAAAGTCATAATCTTTAACATATTTTAACATAAACATGCATACAATGCCGGCTAATAATTTTGACCTTTATAATGATTGGTTCAGCCCTTATTAATATTCATATATCTTATTCCCATACAATCGTTGCCCACTGGGGTGAGATCACATTTGATCACAAGGCACAAAATGGGGGGGGTAGGGACATAGGGAGGCATGCCCGCGTGAAATACACATATTGATCTGTCTAAATGAAATATGCTGGTATTGTTGTTAAAGCACACGTGCAGTGAGACCTTGTTTAACAAGTACAAAACATCCCCTGCCAGTTTTGCAACTTGCACCAGCTCTAGATTTAGCCAAGGCCTACACACGACTTCTTAGCATGAGTAGAGTTCTATATTCCTTATCCTAATATAAATCAATAAACTAATTTAATTAAAATGGTGATTAACTATTCATTAAGCAATTAGCTCCTTAAAACTTAAGTTTGATTACAACACAACCTGGCCTTGACCATCTCCAGGGAGGGAGCATCTATTTCAAATTCTTGCCACCCTACTACTGAAGAATTTCTTCCTAAGATCCAATCTAAACCTGTTCTCCTTCAATTTGAATCCATTTCCCCTTGCGATATCGCTGAGCACTCTTGTAAAAAGTCCCTCTCTAGTCTTCCTGTAGGTTTCTTTCAGGTATTGGAAGGCACTTATAAGGTCCCCCCAGAGTGTTGTCTTCTCCAGGCTGAACAATTCCAGTTCCCTTAGCCTATCCTCATAGCAGAGGTGCTCCAGTCCCTGGATCATCTTTGTGGCCCTCTGTAGGTTTAGACTAGATATAAGGAAGAAGTTCTTTACCCTGAGGGTGGGGAGGCACTGGCACAGGTTTCCCAGAGAGGTTGTGGATGCTCAGTCCTGGGAAATGTTCAAGGCCAGGCTGGATGGAGCACTGAGCAACCTGATCTAGTGGGAGGTGTCCCTGCCATGGCAGGTGGGTTGGAACTAGATGGTCTTTGATGTCCCTTCCAACAAAAATCATTCTATGATTCTATGTTTAGTGTTACCTTCACAGCCAAAAGATTTTAGGGAATTAAAGTTGAAAATTTAGCCTGTGCTTTGCAGCATATTTTTTAATTAGATGGCAATTACACTATAATAACTGCTCCCTCAGCTCACTGTGTGATTTACCAGACATAACAGGCTCTCAAACAAAAAGCAGATAGCGTTAACAGTGAACATTAAGTGAACTTTAAAGATTGTGAGTAAAGAAAAGCTGAAGAGGTTTCAGTAGATGAGGATGACAAGCGGAGAGTTTTGATGAGTGGAAGCAGAAAAGGATGGTCCTCAGGACTCTTGTGTGCAGTGGTACGTGCTGAAATACAGTTAGTTGTCATCACATTTTTTGGTAGAAGTCAGTGTTAAAAAAAATCCATTGACTATTACAAGAGTGAATTGATCTGAATGTAAGAAAGGTAATTTATCTTCAGCTAAAAGCACTTGCACAGACTTGCCTCAGCATACGAGGAGACAAGTTAATCTGAGGTTAGTCATTGCACTGTGACGTTAGTCCCTCAAGAAAGGCTTTGGTCTGGAAGCAGGATTCCAACAGAACAGTCCGAGTCTGTAATTTAGCAACAAACTGTTGATGACATGGCTTCAAAGACACTGGTAAACTTATGTGCTTGAGTCACATAAGAGGAAATGACTTTGCTTGCAGTGGTAGGAAGAGGGAGGAGATGGGAAGTGACAAGTTTAGGTCTCTCAAAGGTTATATAAAGCAGCACCAAGGCAGGAGCTGCTGGCAGGCAGCTTGGGTGCACCCTCAGCCCACATAGATCCAAAACCCACCATGGGGCTGACAGCAAAGATGGCCATTGCTCTTCCCATCTGCAAGGGCAGCTGAGTGGCAAATGCTGAAGAAGCTGCAGATCAGACCCTTTACGAGCCTCTGGGGGATCTGGGTGGTAAGGGACAGTACCATGTATAGAAGAAGATGCCTGCAAGGGTAGGCTAGCAGAGAAAGAGACTCAGAGAAGCTCATGTCTTGTCTTCTGGCACTGTCACCCACTAGTCACTCCGAGGCGCTCCAGCCATCAGGCAGTTCCCAGATCATCTTGATCACCCATTGCCTTATCCCAATAAGTATTTACCTACTATCATAACAGCATTTCTCCCTGCATTCTTCATTGGGTCATAAAAGAGCCTGACTCTAGGAACAGGCACTTTTCCACCTTCTGTTTGACATATCCCCACCCAAGTTGCCTGAGAGCACTTTTGCTCCCCAGGATGTTAATCCCTGACCACCAGCCTTGCAAGGCTAAGCTGAAGCATTTTCTTAGTTGCATTTTCCTTGCAATCTCACTCACAGGTTTTGTATCGTGCACAGGGCCATCAGAAATCTGAGACTTCTTGGGAAAACATCAGGAAGGCATTGAAAAGGTGAACGTTTGTTTTGAAATAGAAATGAGGATCTGGAGGAGTTAGCACAGAGGTACAAGATCCTAAAACGTATCATGCACTGAGGAGGAAAATGTAGAGGGAAAAAAACATTAGCACCAAAAGCAACCTTTGGGGAACCGCAGTAAAGGAAGGGTGGGAAACGGTGTGATTGTAGGATATGGATGGGCGTTACAGTGATGTTGTTTGACTCTGGCCAGCAGCCAGGTGTCCACACAGCTGCTCCTTCACCCTCTCCTCTCTGCTAGACAGTAGGAGAAAACATATCAAAGGGCCCGTGGTTTGAGATAAGGACAGGGACATCACCTGCATCTACCGTCTTGGGCAAAACAGACTTGATTTTGGAGAAATTAGTCAAATTTATTAAAGAACGAATCAGAGAAGAGTAGAGAGAGATAAAAACAAATCTTAAAAAATAACATCTTCCTCACACCCCTCCCTTCCTCCCAGGCAAAACATCAATCCTGGTTTATCCACCTCCTCCCTCTGAGCAGTGCAGGGGTCAGGGAATGGGGGTTGTGGCCAGTTCCTCTGATGTTGGTTCCACCACTTCTTCTTCCTCCTCCAGAGGACTTTACTCTTCCCTTGGGCATTTGTGTCTCCCTTTCATGGGAGACAATCTTCTCCAACGTGAGTCTTCTCACAAAAGGCAATTCGTCACAGACTGCCCAACACAAGTCCTCTCACAAGGGGCAGTCTGCCCCAGTGTGAGTCTGGGGTGCACTCCTTCAGGGGAAAACTACTCCAGCACGAGGTCCCCACAGCATCCTGCCAGCCAGCCCGCTCCAGCATGGGCTTCCCTCTCTCGACAGGCTACAGGCTCTGACAGCAACCTGCTCCAGCGTGGGCTTCCCACAGGCCACAGGCCCCTTCAGGCATCCACCTGCTCTGACGTGGGGTCCTCCACGGGCTACAGGTGAACATCTACACCCCATCACAGCCATGGGCTGCAGGGTGACAGCCTGCTTCATCATGGTCTTCACCACAACCTGGGGGACTCTCTGCTCCGGCACCTGGAGCACATTCTGCCCTCCCTCCTTCTTCACTGACCTTGGTTTTTTCACATATTCTCACTCCTCTGTCTCTCTGCCAGTTGTTGTGTGGTGCAGTTCTTTTTTCCCCATTTCTTAAATATGATTTCACAGAGACGTTCCTCTCCTATCATCACAGACAGGCTCAGCCTTGGCCAGTGGTAGGTCCATCTTTGGAGCCAGCTGGCATTGGCTCTGTCAGACTTAGGGGAAGCTTCTAGCAGCTTCTTGCAGAAGCCATCCCCACAGCCCCCTCCCACCAAAATGCAGCCAGGCAAACCCAATCCAAGTGAACAGATATTTAGTGTTGTTCTACAAACATTAATTATTTCTGCCTCTGTACTTGTCTTCTGTTGTCTGTATTTGTTTTTTTTTTTACTGGGTTATTTAAAAAAATAATCAAAAGACCAAGTTGTATAAGAAGTGTCAACAAAAACTGTTAGTTTCAGTTAGTGAGAACAAGGAAGGAAGAGTTAAGGAAACCAGAAAATGGGCAGTTAAGAATAGTTTCCTGGTAACAAAAAATTATGTGAATCACAAGGCAGAAAATGAAAATTGAAATAGAGTAGAGGAGGAGCACTGTGCTTTGGTTGAATTTTTACATTTGAATTCTGACCTGTTATTAAAATTTTCTGAGCCAGACAGAAAATTGAAGGCAGCCTGGGAACAGTGCTCAATGACAGTGACATTTCCTGACAGAGCAATTCTTTGCATATCAGTTGTACTAATTGTATTCAAACTGACAGCGACAGTTTAACCCATTCACCAGAGGAATTGTCTTGCTGCAAGACCGGTGATCTATGCTTTCACTTTAGATGTCAATCTAGCCTTGTGCTCTACATTTTAAAGTTGCAATTAGCTTTAAATGATTAATACTAATATGGTAAACATCATCTCCCCTTGAAATGTTGCACAACAGAATCTTTAAAAAGCAGCTTGTTTTATCCTGCAGAAAAACTTAGAAAACTAAGATTTTTTGCCCTTTTCAAAGCCAGGTTGAATGAAATCACTTCTTGCCTAAGGCATTTTTCTTTATTTGACTATAAACGAAAATAATTTTAAGCATCAGAAAGTGTTTTGCCTCCACAAATAATGAAAATGCATTGTACAGTTGGAACAACTGAAATCCAACTGCCTGTGCCATTTTCTTCTAGTCCAAGGGGGTGTATATTTTTTACATGAGAGGTAGGGGATCCCCATCAGGCTGGAAGACAGGAACATGAGATGAAAATCAGTTAAATACATCTATTAGCTGTAGAAATTATTCTGCCCATAGAAAACTTAATTGTGGGTGAAAATGAAGAGAGATGAAAATCCTGTATGACTGGCCAAGCTCAAAGGGTTGGAAGCTGCTTTAGATGCGTATTCAGTTGTCCTTTGGAAACTGTCAAGCTTTATAAATGCTTCTCAGGGCTGTGTCTCCACTCCTACAACACTACTAGCTGCTGCAGAAAATATCACCAAAATAAATCTTCAGAAATTACACGCTGCCATTGGGTTGTACTGAAGATGATGGGTGCCTGAATAGACTTTTGAAATACAGCTTAAGTAGGCACTAAATACATTTATGGTGTGGAAAACTCCCAGATACAGGATAGTTAGCCTATCACTATTACATACGGGCAGGACAGAAGAAGAGGAGGGATGGGGAGGGCACTATATGTTACCTCCAGGACCTGAAAACCTTCGGTATTTAATAGACGGTTTCACCCTGATGCTGTTGGCTTGAATGGTGAATAGGTTATATACTGTGTTAAGAATTATGGGAATGACCCATTCTTAGAAAAGTCTGGGAAGAGAGAACAAGCAGAAAGTCTAAGATAATTCCAGGAAAAAAAATGTGATTAAATGCAAGAGAAAGAAGAAAAGTTTTATAGAGGAATTGCATAAAGAAGGAAAAGATAGATGGAGAAAAATAATGAAAAGAGTTTGGGTTTTGCAGAAAATCAATATAGAAACGTTAGTTTACAAAAAAAAAACAAAAAACAAACACAAAACCCCACAAATACAGTGTTTGACATAGCACATAAAACTATGGTACCTGACATCTATCAATGTATTTGAGCTTTATGACCACTTTTGCAGAGCCATGCTATGAAGACAATAATTACTTGGAAGCTCAAACTCAATTAGTGTGCTCTAGATTTTTCTTTGGTTGGAGTTTGATCTCTCTTCCCATGGGCCCTTGAGAAATAAACCTTTTAGTGGGGACACTTCAAAATTTTCCTTGTTGAGAGATGAGGAAAAACTTAAGCTAGCTGAGTAACCAACATGATGGGAAAAGAATGTTTAACTGAAAGTAATAGACCTTGATTCAATGAAGTCCTTTTAATAGACCTTGTGTGCAGGCTCAACATCGGTTTGATCAATGTGTTTAACCCAGGTAAGGAATGTGTGCACTACTGTATAGAGTGCAATGAGGTATCACATTAATGTTTAACTACCAGCTAAAATTCCTTACAGATTTGTAAAAAGAAATACAGATTTAAATGCACATATTCCCATGCCAGTCCTAAAATGAAAGACTGATCATTGGAGCAGGTTTAATTTTATGTAATTTCAGCCCCTTAAAGTGAGTTGTCTAATTTCATGCTAGTCACACAGGCTTCCTTTCCCGTAAATGGTATAAATAGGCATAGCTGAAAGATAAATAATCTGGCCTACTTTAGAAGCTATTTTAGGATGAAATGTATTATCTTTTGGAGGTGCTTGTTTCTCTTTGACAACAGTGAAGAGAACTTACAGTGACTGGCTCAGAGTAATAGATTTAACTTTTAGACCCCTAAATTATGCCAAATCAGTTGCATCCTTCATTACATGAAGGAGGGTCAAAGTGTAAAACGCCATTCTGCCAACAAGTAGTATTTTCATTTTTTACAGAAAACATGAGTTGTTGCCTGTTAGTAATTCAGACATGGAATAATTCAAGAATCATCTACTTTATTCTGCCTTTGTTTTCTCACTGTTATCGACAGGTCTTGCTGGTCTATATTTCAAAGGCAAATTAGCAGAAGTTTATGAAGATTCTTAATATGATGTATTATTTTTAAAGTACAGGAACATTTTGTGGAGGCTTTATATTTCCATATTTTATATGCTCCACTGAATAACATAGTAAAGTTAAAAATATCTTCTGGTATGAATTTTTTAACAAACAGAAAGTCTTCAGATGTTTTTGAAAATTATATAAAAATAGAACAAAAAAAAATTCAAATGTGGAACAGCACATACAAATGCAGCTATTTTGATAGATGACTACAGATTGCTGATTCTTTGCTTCACCCGATGACTGGGTTTGACTATGTTAGCAGCCGTTACCCAAAAAGCTGTCCTAAGCTTTTTATCTGTATCCAAGCTGTGTACTTCTCACAGTACCACACTATAGATGATGTTGTGCTCATCTTCTGGACGTTTTCCAAGTTTTATGTGGAAGAGTTCTTGTGCATGGATCAAAATATGATATTGCCATAAAATATGCACAATGATGTATTTATCTTGGAATATTTGGAGCTTGCTGTTGTGAAATGCTTATTGTCATCAGCCCAGTTGTTTTGAGTAAATATTTGGGGTACCATCTAAGCACGGCAAATGTTAAAATAAGCCAATAAGAGGCAGTGCGGGATCTGTACAGCTGTGGTTCAAATACATGCAACTGTATGTAATGTACTGCAGAAATTGAAGACCTGCTTTTGTCATTTGTATGTCATCAATCTGCCTGAGGATGTTAATCTCATTTTGTACTATTCTGAAATTACAGATTCCTGCTAAGTGGGCTGTTTGCTTTTTTTATTCTTTTCTTCAGGATTTCATTTTACTGTTTACAATAATGGCTTTAAAAACAGGAGCCACTTTTATCAAGGCTACTGTAGTGTGTCATTGTGATGTTAAAGCTGTCAAGGACACAAAATAGCATCATAACATTTTGACTGAGCACAAGTGACTGAGCTGTAGCTTTGAGATTGTGGCTTGTAAGCCAAGTGACAGTAGAGGTAACTCATTAGCTACATGGCATTCAGTATAAGATCATACAGTACATTAGAAGTCATGTAATGTTCAGCTATATCGTCACAAGTGGTGTTTTTTGCAGAACATAGCTTCACAAAAGGTTTACTTCTAGAAAATTTTATTCCAGGTTTATTTTGTGTTCCCAGGCTCCAATGTCTTCCGTATTAAAATGCCTCCACCACAGCAAAACTCTAATCTTTTCCAAAGTAAACTTTCTCAAAGTAGACTAGGCCATGAGATGAGCCATCCTCTTGAAGAAGTGTTCGCAATGGTCAAGAATACTGGGACATGCTGGTCTCTAGTACCAGACTTAGTGTAAGCAGAACACTGGATTTTAATGAGATGTGTTGAGGACCAGGCAGAAGGGTAAAAATACACTGGAATCTCCTAAGGTAACCAAGGAATCACAACTGTCAGGTGTGGAGGCGGGGATTTCCAGTGTGTGCATTGGCACAACCTAAATGACATGTTGGTATAGTGTAAACGATGAACGTTAAAGATTGAGAAGCTGTTTTCAAAGTGCGATGTACGCCTGTGAACTTGTCCAAACCAGATTCGCCCCTTCCCGTTTAGACAAAGATACGAAATGAGAAAGGGCTACTTCTCTGTCCTGACAGTAAACAGATCAACAAAAAAACACCCAAGAAACACATACAGAAACCTACACAGAAAAAAAACCACCGCTATTAATAAAGAACTCAGTTACTGATCAGAGAACAGTATAAATATATTGATCATTTTACTCTGAAGGCACTCTTAGTTTGTGTAGAACACCTGATATTACAGCTGTTTTGAACTCATGTTTTTAACTTTTTTTGTTTTAAGTATAATTTCAGATGACATTTTCTTCTGAAGTTGAACCTGACCTGTGTTTAAAATAGATATGTAAATGGAGCATTTCACATAAGAGATCTGTTAATGAAGAACACATGAGCAACTTCACTTTTCTGCAGTCATTAAAAGCATTGATTAAGAGTGTATCTTCTCAGCCTCTCATTGGACTCTACATGTCAGTCATCTGGGGAAAAGTCAATAGTATCAAAAAGGTGGCAGTCAGGAAGTTTCCTAAGAAGTTTTGGTGCTAAAATGGGTCTTTTTTTCTGTAAACCACCATCAATTATATGTAACATAGCTTCTAGATTCAACAGTGAAAACAACTGTGATTTCTTTCTAAGCAATGAATTTATATCAGGTATTTCAAAGGCAGAGAAATGAAAAGGTGATATTTTTGTTCATGAAGTGAGAAGATCTTGTCTGAATCACCACAAGTTTCCTCCAGACTTGATGGGAGTTTGAATAATCTTGGAGACTTTTTTAACTGAGTGAGGAAAGGAGTGTCAGCAGAAAAATCTCTGATTCAGGATAAAGTATTTTTATATATGTTGCAAGATATAGGCGTGTAAATATTACCAGAGCTATTGGAAGATAGAGAAACTACCTCAATAATATCTCAGTCATATAGTAAGGAGAAGAAGGTTGAGGATTCTTATGCAGAAATACATCTGTTTGTTTGAGAACAAGATTCCAGTAAGGCCGTGGAAGCTTTACCCATTTAGATCAGTTCAAATCAAATCTGAAGAAATACATCATTTAAAAAAATAAGATACAAAAGGATAATAATAGTTTTATCTATATTTTCAAACTGATTTATTCTCCCCCTGTTGTCAGCACTGGCGAGGCTGCACCTCGAATCCTGTGTTCAGTTTTGGGTCCCTCTTGTTTTGGACAAGAAAGGCACTGAGGTATTGGTGCATGTCCAAAGGGATCTGGAGAATGAGTCTTATGAGGAGCAGCTGAGGGAACTGGAGTTGTTTAGCCTGGAGAAGAGGAGGCTGAGAGGAGACCTTGTTGCTTTCTACAACTACCTGAAAGGAGGCTGTAGTAAGGTGGGGCTCTATCTCTTCTCCCAAGTAACAAGTGATAGGACAAGAGGAAGTGAACTCAGGTTGTGCCAGGAGCAGTTTAGACTGAATATTAGGAAAAACTTCTTCACTGAAAGGGTTGTCAAGCATGGGAGTAGGCTGCCCAGAGAAATGGTTGAATCACCATCTGTAGAGGTATTGAAAACCTGTAGATGTGGTGCTTAGGGATATAGTTTAGTGGTGTACTTGGTAGTGCTAGGCTAACAGGCAGACTCAATGATCTTAAAGTTGTTTTCCAACCTAAACGATTCTATGATTTTATAATTTTTTTTTCTTATGGATATCTAGAAAAAAATATCCTGCGATTTCTAACTTATTTTGTGTAATGAAATTACAGTTTTGTTCTTGGATAGACACCATGGAACATTTTCAGTCATATCCATGCTTTTTAAGCAAATCAAATATGGCTCTGAAAGTCAAATATTCTGATAAGAAAACTGAAACTCTTGGAACACCAAGAGCTACACCACAGAAGCCTTACTAAATCTTGGCATGATATTATGTGTAGTGAGTGTCATGTGCATAGAATCTTAACATGAGTCATGAATTGGATGAATGATTAAATACACCAGACATGAATATATGTGCCTCTGTGAGCCACCCTTTATAATGGTCCACTAAAGGTGTGAGACTATGGGAGGCAGAACTCTTTTAAGCATTTTTTTTCTCCATCACCCTGAACAATAGCTTTGAACATGGATGTTAAAGAAATACTGCTTACTTGTGTGAGAAAATTTGTCATTCATAGTCAGGAAGAATCTAGTCATCTTTTAAAGCACAGATTGTCAGTTCATTTCAGTTGGTGTTGAGTTTGTGATTGACTGTAGTAAACACATTGTCATTGAATGGCCATAAAACAGTTATCCTTCCTATCAACCTAAGATGATAAAATGTCTTTGGAGTGTTTTGATTAGCATACTATGTATTGCACCTAGGAAAAGAATTAAATATATTTCTTATATCTAATTTTGTACTGAGAAATTATTTTTTGACAATTTGACGTATTTATAGGACTTAATGTAAAAGGTGGGATACCATTACCAAAAGTACAAAGTGCTAGAGAGTTTTAGATGTTGGCAGTACGGTGTTTAAATCATTACCTCTGAATATGAATTCAAAGATAATACAATTGGACTGTAGGGAGAACAAAAAGCCAGATACAAGTCTTGGATGATGTCTCTTATTGCTGAGATGTCAATGATCATATCTTGTCAATATATTACGCTACAACATACAAGGAAGTAGCAGTTATATGTCAACAGTATATCAAAAGTAGTCACAGCTCCAGCAAAAGGTATTTTTGCAAATGAAGTGGAGTTTGGTTTGATTTGTTTTGGTTTGTTTTGGTTTGTTTTGAATAGAAGCACTAGGAACATCTACTGCAAACACTTAACTCTGCTGGAAAAGAGGAAAAAAAAATGTTTCCAAGGTGCTTTAAAGTAAATATATCCAAGTCAAATGAAATATTAATGGTCTGGATATCTACTGATGTAGCAAAGTCACATAAACATGCATCAAAGGGTTTCCTAAGTTATAAAAGAGCTATCCTTGTGATTGTGGAAATTGAGATTGCATCTGGAAAAAGAGGCTTTCTGAATTGATTCCAAAAAGATGAAATTCTCTGAGAATGCACTAATAGAAGAGCTCTGTACAAGCAACTGTGAAACCAGCAAGGATTAAATAGATTAAATAGATTCTGTATTTAAAATAATTCACAAAATTACCGTGTGAGCTAATTAAAGAAGACTAGGGGGAGTTTTGTTGCTTGAGGTGTTAAAAATGAGAGTGGATGAGACACTAGGGGGCCTGTTCAAAACCCTTTGAAACCTTTTGAAGTAATCAGAAACCTGTCCCTTAAATTTCAGCAGGTTTTGAGTCAGCCATAGATAATGGAGCTAAAGGAATTACTATCCTTTGTAAGGATACACAAGTGCATTGCCTGAAAGTGTTTTCCATTTTCTGACTTACATAGTTCTAAGTGTAGGAGAATATTAAAGCTGACTTTTTTTTATCACCCAGAATGAAATTAGTTACAATATGAATAGAAATGAAAATGAATTTTCCACTTACATGGTATAAGGTTATATATTTCTGTACTTCTCAGTGTTAATAAAGGACATGAACCCTGTTCTTGCTAAAATTCAACACCTTTTGCAAGCCAAAGTACACAGAAAGCAGTAAATTTTCCAAGTAGAAAATTACTGCTGATGAAAATTTAGTAACTGAATTGGGAGTCAATAAGAAATGTAATTTCGTATTATCATTACTTATTAATTGGGTTGTAAAGATGTGTGGACTCTAATATGGAACATAACAGGAAGGAACCATCTATTTCCCATAAGTTTTTCATTAGGTATTCCAACATTTTAGAATAAAATTTTAAAAACATTTTAAAATGGATGAGTACATTCCATTAGACTTGCATATTCATAACTCACTTTTTCCTTCAATAAAGAACAGAAAGGTGAACATAAAGTCTAACTTCTACTCCTGTAAGTCTTGCAAAACTGTGTTATGTGTAAGAATATCTGTATTCTAAAGTCTTTATTTTCCTTGAAGGACTAGACTCCATCAGCTTGTTTGTGCAGATATTTACATATATTTATATATTGACACACCTGAAGGCTGTGCTGGTATCCAATGAGATCTAGACAGACTGGAGAGGAGGCTGAAGGTGAACTTCATGAAGTTCAGTAAGAACAAGTGTGGAGTCCTGCATCTGGGCGGGAATAACAGCAGGCACCAGTACAGAATAAAGGTTGTCCTGCTGGAAAGCAGCCCTGTAGAAAATGACCTCGGAGTCCTAGTGGACAGTGAGTTGTCCATGGGACAGCAATGTACCCTTGTGGCCAAGAGGGCCAATGGGATCCTGGGGTGCATTAAGAAAAGTGTGTCCAGCAGGTCTAGGGAGGTTCTCCTCCCCTTCTACTCTGCCCTGGTGAGACCACACCTGGAATACAGTGTCCAATTTTGGGCTCCTCAGTTCAAGAGAGATAGAGATCTACTGGAGAGAGTCCAACGGAGAGCTACGAGGATGATTAAGGGACTTGAACATCTCTCCTATGAAGAGAGACTGAGAGAACTGGGGCTGTATAGTCTTCAATAATGAAGGCTGAGAGGGGATCTTGTTAATACCTGACGAGTGGGCGTCAAGGGGAAGGTGCCAGTCTCTTCGCAGTGGTGCCCAGTAATAGAACAAGATATAATGGATTTAAGTCAGAACATAGGAAGTTCCACCTCAACATGAGAAGAAACTTCTTTACTCTGAGGGTGACAGAGCACCAGAATAGGCTGCCCGGAGAGGTTGTGGAGTCTTCTTCTCTGGAGACATTCAAAACCTGCCTGGTTGTATTCCTGTGTGGCCTTCCCCAGGTGATTCTGCTTTAGGAGGGGGGTTGTACTAGATGATCCCTAGAGATCCCTTCCCAGCCCTAACATTCTATGATTCTATGATTCTATATTTGCATGTGCAGATGCACTGAGGTGCTCCCTAAAAAGCCAAACGGGTGACATTACTCTTCCTCTCATTCATTTATCATCAGCACTGGATGAAAGTGTTAGCACTGGGTTTTGGACATGTCTCTGAAATCAGTGTAAATTCTGATTCTTATCTATGGCATGCTGGGTAAAAAAAGAACCATGGGGAGAGCAAAACCATGGCCAAACACCAGCACCTGTGCTTTTGTTAGTGTCCAAGAGGCTTTGCCTGCAGCTGTTTGCTCTGTGGAGCCATGCCCATGTAAAATGATAGCAAAATGAAGGTGGCTGATAACTGCTCACTCAGATTCTCTTCTGAAGAGGACCTCATAACTATTCCACTTCTGTCTAAACTGTCATTAATCTACCTTACTGTATAATCACATTTGCTACCTTTTAATGATCTAAGAAATAGGACTATCACATCAATTTTTAAGGTATTTAAAAAGATAGTGATTTGGGGTGCCCTATATATAAGTTAGAGATCAGAGCAAAATTTATAGGTTTTGGGTTTTTTAGGGGGGTCATAATTATTCAATCTGTACACTTACAGCCTCATCCAACTAGTTTTGCTTAGGTGAAAATTCCGTTGGTTGAGCACCATTTGTCTGGACCTTCTTTAGCTAATCAGTTGTTCATGGTTAATAAAAATGAAATGACCAGATATATATGTCAGTAACTTAGAAAATCCGGTAAAATTCCCAGTAAGTTGAGTTCTGTCACTTGGTATAGAAGGAGGTACAGTTTTTTAAAGTAGCTTTCAAATTAAAATGGCACTCTAAAAATGTACCTGTGGGAAGAGACAAATGGTCCTTAAAAAGAGATCTGTTTTATACAAACAAAATATTTTTTCCCTTGATTTATGAGGAAAAAAGATGTGTTTGTTACTTGAGCTTGAGTACACATGTAAAAATACCTCAAAAATTGCACTTTAAAAAAAGTCCAACTTGATCCAATAAAATTTACAATTTCTGTTCATCCCTGAAGTGGTGAATTTGTGTCTCCAGTACTTGAATAATCCATTCAGTGTCTTCCACTGAAGCAAAAACAGGTAAACAAAGAAGCAGAGCTGAAAAGCCAAGACAATGATGTTTAAAAATTATCTGTACGTGTCATTAAATTATAGCAGCAGAGCTTTTAATGTTTGCATTTTACTATACATGTATTTCTCAGTGTGGTTGGACAATAGCTTTTTTTTCCAAAGATTAATGACATTCTGCCCTGTAGTTTGATCTGTTTAATTAATGTCTTCCACAGACAAGGTATGCAGACAGAAAATAAGCCCCAAACCCTCCCTCTTCAGTCTCTCATATAATTTAATTATTCTATAATGTATTCTTTGGCATATGAGAAGCTGTTACAAATTAAGAAGAAACAGTGCAAATCAGTGCAACATTACTTCAGTACTATAAACTTGAATTTAGTCAGAAAAAAACACACCAATTCTCTGGCTTTCTATCACAACTAAATACAGGATTAAAATTACTTGCAAGTATATAATTTGAAATCAACTGAAATATCAAACAATATAAATTCATTTTTAGTGATCCCATATTAAAGTATCTGTTTCTTTGCTATACATGAAATAAAATTAAAATGCCAGTGCTGTTCACACGTTTTGGAGAGTAAATCTTTTGGAATGTTAATAGCATGAAAAAGTAGTAGTGAACCTAACATTGCTCTATAAGGGAGGCCAGACTCAGTACTGACAAAACTAATTGAAAGTAATTCTGATCTTTTGACTATAAACAATCCCCAGTGAATAGATTTTGACATCAAATTTTGTCCCTGACTTGCTTTATGTAACAAAACCATTACGAACTAGACAGAAATGGCATGCTTGGTTCAGGAAAAGATTAGAGGAAAAAAAAAGATGCTATAGGCATTGCATAATTTCTCTGCACACAAGTTACATGAAGGATGAGCTCCATATAGTATGTGCTTCATGCAAAAATTCAAGTCCATGTGATGGGCAGAATCTAGGCAGGGTTTAGAAAAGTGCATAATTGAATGCTGACATCAAAGAGGCCATTGATGAGAAATACGATCCCCTCTTTGACCATAGTAGAAACGATGCCATGATGAACAAGGTGGGTTTGCTAAAAGATTCTTGTGACAGAACAAACTAGCAGCCAACACTTTTTGCTCGAGTGCAAAGCATCACTGCCATGTTTGCCAGTAATAAAAAGAGAGATCACAGAATACTTTTGTATGTTTTTCCCTCAATACTGTTTAATTTTTCTTTTGCTATCTTTTTGTAAGAAGACTAGAAGGAAGCTTCAGATAATATGCTGTACATAATGATAATTATTTCTGAGGTCCTATTTTCTTGCAGTATGTTTCAGTTCTCTGGAAACTACTGTTCTATTGTAAGGGAAGACAATGCCAAACTGCTATGGGAACCAAAAAAAAAAAAGCAAAAAATTTGTAGCTATTCTTAGTATCAGAAAGTTTTTCCTTTTTTTTTAAAAGAGTTTATTCATCTGGCCAGATAAGGCTTAAATAATATAATTTTTAAAATATTTATAAAATATTTTCTTCTGCAGAAATCAAAGTACTGTGAAAAGATGTAAATTGGATTTCTTTTTGGAGATGTGACCCTGATAATATAATAAGTCACATAAATTTCCTGAGGTCACACAGGAAACTGGTAAAAGACTTAGGAACAGATCAGGCATTTTGCTCATCACTTAAAAATGCTTGCCTTCTGAAATCGATTTTAAATTCATTAAATGCTGTATTTCCACCAATGCTTGTGACAAAAAAGATTTCTTGTGTATGTGGAAAAATATTTCCAATGCAATTTATGACTTTTCAGAAGTTTCATGGTTCTTTTTTTATGAGAAGTGAAGATTTTTTGTCACATCCTTGAAAGGCTTAAATCTTATAAGGTTGAGGTTAAAACATTTTACATATGCCTCTACCAGCAGTTGAAATTAATCTAAATATTAGACAAGGCTTTCTGTATTTTGTGGTCTGACAAATTTTAGATTTTGTTATTTCAAGTTTTTTTTCTGTGAGGAAGTGCTATTTATATATGTAAAAAGTTAGATGGCAAAATAAGCGGAAGCTTATTGATGATATGAAACATATTTAATTATGCTACATTTCATCCATTCTAAAATCTAGAAAAAACTGCAAACATTTGTTTATTACATCAAATGTTGTAAAGCAATTTTATCAAAGAAGGTAAACTTACATTCCAATTTAACTTGGCAGAAATGTCTATGTGATGCAGGGAAGGAAGGAAATGGAAAATAGTGACTTAGACTATATATCTCAATCATCTAGCATTGCTTGATGATGCTACTAGTAGTTTTATCAATTGTTTTCATATGAGATTCTTGTATAGGCTAATAATAATTTCAGATTATGTTAAGCATTTGTTTTTGCAATTTTCATTTAAAGTGGTCCGTTGACATTTACGATTCAACATATAATTGCTTTAATGAAGGAATTTCTATGTTAACTGAGAGATATGTGAATATTTTGGGAGATTGCAAAAATGATTATTAGTTCCAGCTGACTATAATAATAATAATAATAATCAGTCTTAATAAATAAGGTGAGTGAAATTTAGAAAATTAAATTCACCAAATTAGACTGTCTTGGAGCACATGGAATTGGTCAGATGCTTACAACATTCTCCTTCAGCAATATAATGTTATGTGCACAAAGATAGTCCTCTAGCATTAAACATTATCTTTCTGAAAAGTAGTAGCTGATAAATTAGGTGCTGATGGGGAGCCAAGAGAGTGCAGTCAACTGTGAGTGTGAAGATAGCACTATTTGCATTCCTTATTATTCATAAAGAATTACAGGACGCCCACACATCTGACATGATTAGAACGCATGAACAGTAGATTAAAAATCATACTGTATTAAACACACAAAATGAAGTGGAAATGAAAATACATTTTGGCCATTATAAGAAAGTAATGTTTGTTCAGTATTTCCTAACTGCTCTGTCTATTTCTGTGCCAGCTGTCTTTTCAAGCAAGAGAAAGCACTGCCTTTCTCCTAGAAGTTCTCTGCCTTTAGATTTCAATAAGCCTTGTGGCCTAGGAATTACATCAGAGACATTTTGCAAACCTTAAGTCACACTGGAGCTTACAACTCATGGGTGATATTCCTCCCTTGTTTCTCTTTTTATTTTTAGGCAACTATAACTTGTAGTCTTCACCTGAGTTTCTAATATTGAAAGGTTATTACTGAAGCTTGTGTTCAGTATTAAAGGCTGGTAGAACATATCCAAACCCTTATGTTCTGCTGAGCAAATGTAAATGAGCCCATCTTTAAATAACCACAGGTAAAAGTACATTTTCAGTGTTGCAAAAATACAATGAAAGAAGAGAAATATAACATGCCTGGAAAGATACTTGCCTGGAATTTGGTGCAAAACACACATTTACATTATCAATGAACTTTCCATCAGCCCCATGTGCCTGAAATCACGATATATATCCATAAGTGTGTTACTGCCGTCATTTAACTTGCGGTTTTCATGAGCCTTGAGTTTCTCCTTTCTGTGATGACTTTCAGGCTGAAAGAAGTCCATTGGCATTTTGTGACAGAAATCTGCTTGAAACAAGTATATGCATATGCTTTTTTAAAAATCAGAAAATAACAAACTCTACAATCAGATGCTGAAATACTACTAGACGCACTGATATTTACCCTGGTATACTGTAAACCAGGCATAATTCCACTAAAATGACACTGATTTGGGTATTTTTGCATGAGTAGACACAGTCAAACGTATATTCCCTCTGCCCATGATCCTGGCCACTGGTCAGCTGTGGTCCAGGTGGCAAGGAGCAATGTTAGAGTGCTGAGTCTGAGGTTATACACCTATTTCAAAACCACACAGCTTCTGGATCTGGAGGTTATAGAAACAGGGACTTTGTTTGATTTGACAATTCATTTGTTTGATTTGACAATGTCTATCATACTCTTTGAGCAGAATTTTTCAAAAACTCTCCAGGAAGGCTGAAGAGCAGCAGTGTAGAGGCATTTGCAAATTCACAGCAGTTAAGGGTTAGGCATACTTATCTTCTGAGAGACCTAATGAACCTTCGTTACGTAGCTAGCATGATGGCAGAAGAAATTCGACGATGGCAGTTACAAAATAAAGAATATTAAAATATATACTTGAATTATCCATTTACCTCACTGGACCTGAAGTATTGTTTCTGGAATTGTTTCTGCTGAGGACGAAGGTACAATTTCAGGGAGTTTTTTTAATATATTCACTGCATAGGAGCCTTCAAATAGACAATGATGTTAAAGAGATCAAAGACCAAGTAGAAAATAATATGGAGGGAATTCAGTATCGTCTTATCAGTTTCAATTTCATATACTACATTTTAATTACCTCATTTAAGAGAAACTTGAAAGAATTTGGAGAGCAAATAGGAGTGGAACAGACTTTAAAAGGCATGAAGAGAGCTTGAGAAGTCTGAAACTAACCTGTGCACAAGACAAGTAAGATGTAATACATTAGAAGCACTCGTAACGTAATCATGACCCCATTGTATATTTTATCTTTTTTACCAAAGAAAAGAAATACTCGCCAAAATTGAAAATAGTCACTAATATTGAACGACAACGAGTTTATTTTCTTTTATCCTTTACTTTGCATAATGTTGAATTCATCTGCAGATAAATGGAGATTCAGAATTTGAAAGTATTTTTAAAAATCACCGAGAGATACATGTGACTATGAAGAATACCCATAGTCACATCAGATAAAGCATGTCCTTTTTAGAAGGGATACAAATCACAGATTTATGAGTTTAGGGCAAACCATTAACTAATGGCGTTTTTTTGCCTATGGGTTAGTTGTTTCATAATTGTCAACTGAGGAGTTCCTTTCACCTTCACTGGAAGTGTGAGGTGGTGGCCTCTGTCAAAGATGTGGTAGTGGTTTAGATGGATAATTGGTCTGATGCCTTATGACAGCTCAAATAATTCTGTATAAAATCAAAGTAAAGGGGAAAAAAATCAAGCTCATAGATTTTACTGGGGATGAAAGGAACTGTCTAGTGTGGTGACTTTCTGGGGGGAAGCCTAATTCATGCAAGCATTTCTGCTACATCTAAATAATCCTGAAGTGATGATTTCCGGAGATTGTGCCAAAAATGTAATTCATTGTAGAAAAAGTTGTGCTGATTTAAGTGCTGGAAAAGGTCTAAAGATGTATGAGCAAGGCCTTTTGCCTGTACTAATACACTTAGACTGGTCATAGACATTTTAAGCTTTTTTTGATCCATTAGATTAACAAAGAAGATAAAAATACATGTAGCTACCTTTCAACATCAACATGTTTACCAGATCTGTATAATGAAGTCATGAGTTCATTAGAGAAATAGCAGGATCATTTCTTATTTTTCTGAAGGGTGCTTGAAAGAGAAAAGAGTCCTTTCCTTCCTTCTTGGCTTGCTTTTGGCTTTCAAGAAGAGCGTGCATGACCAGCACTGGGTTATATTTAAAAAATGCAACAGTAAACTTTTCTTCTGTTCAGTCTCTACTGCTAAACAAGTACATTAGGGCACAGAGAACATTATGTCTTTCCATGTTCTGTTGTTCTTTTGTGACTGTTTTTGCAGCATTTTGGACAGCTGTGATCACTGAAAGGACAAAACGCTGATCACAAGATGAAGGGAAACTCAGAGACAGAAAAAAAGACAATGTTTCTGAGAAGAAAAAGAATATATGGATAAAAAAAGGAAAATGCCAAGATTCATTATTCTCAGAATAGTGTATCTCATGTTTTCTGTAATCACTAATATTATGTGGATCCAGCAACACTGAGTTCTGCACTCCTCTAGTGTTAGCATTAGATAGTTGTTTACCTTCTTCAGATCGCTTCTAAGAAACGCAGTATAATTCAGTTAGTGAAAGACTGCTATAGGAAAAAAAAACAAAAACAAACCCAGAAAACCAACATTTTCTTGACAGACTGCTTGTCAAAGAGCAAAAGGAGAGGAGTGAGAGTAAGAAAAATGAGGTCATACAGTCTTGACCACCCTGGATTTACAGCAGTAGCGTTTGGAGGAGCACTTAGCTCCTAATCTCCAATGCCAGACACATAGTGAGACCTTGAGCAAGTCATAAATGTGCATTTGTGCATTTCTATAGATAGCTGTATGACAGCCCTTACAACCCTATGCTTCTTGAGGTCATGGGGGCACCTGGGGCATCTTTTAACCTCATCTAAGTCATAGAAGTCTTCCAGGCTGTCAGATAGGGCCCACTGGACTAGCTTGTCATTGGTCAGGTGACCAGTAACAGTCCTTACTGAGTGACCTGTGAACTCAGAAACGCATTAGATGAATTCCCTTGTACTGGAAGAATAGCTTAAGAGTAGTACATGGTATACACAAGTCATAAATTTCATGCATTGGACTTTCTATCTTTTTATGTAATATCTGCTATTTTTGTTATCCTAGCACTTTGGTTAGTTTTTTGTTATATTGTGTCTTTAGGTAGACAGTGTATGCACAAAGCATAAAACGGTAGAGTACTCTGAGCAAGAAGGTGGTAGCATTCTGCTTCATCTGCCTCAAGATGTACCTTCTTTGGAATTATTTTCCCATACCCGAAATACAGTAGTTCCAAGGAGGCATGTATGTACTGATATATACAGAATATACGAGTAACTCCCTACACATAGGTGTTCTGGAGAGGAAAGGGCAGTGTATTAGACAGGAATCGAGATGACTTCTTTAGACTTACCATGGGATTGTTTAATGCATTCATTTGTCAATGCCTTTATTTCTGGTATTATCTGACGTCAGAGACCTAGTGGTAGAAACAAATCCTCCTGCTCACTTGCTTATATTCTTCCAGGTAGTGCCTGCATGTTTCTGGGAATCTGTGACCAGGACTTGCAATGGTATGGGAGGCTGCTCAGCTCATGCAGTTAAAAGTGGCATAATCAAATGTCAAGCACTGAGCGAACAACTGATTTCCCCAGTTCCATAATTAAATCCTTTCTAATGCATTTATAGTTCAGCACTGTGGCCTTTTTCTCATTTTGTGGTCCCAGGTGGGAGAAACAGCTGGTTGATCTTGTGTATGTGACCAGCTGTGCCTGGCACATAATCATGGAAGAGAAAATTGCAGTATAAAGGTGCTCTACTTAAGAGAACATATCATATCCACAGGTTAGTATTACAGCCTGTGCCATACAGCAACCAGATGAGCCTCTACTTTTCACACAAATGAATACATTAAATATGGTTGTTCCACAGATCCCTTTATGTGTCCTAGCGCAGAGATGGTGCAAACATCAGATAAGACCCACTGGGGGACTCAAGATTACATTTCATGTGTAGAGTGAATTACATATTCATTTTACATATAGATATATTCAAACATTTTGTGTCTGAGTCATGCAGGTTGAGGTCTGTATGTAAATGTTGAAAATCTGATATTTGCAAATAGAAATTGTTTCACATGTAACAGGATGCTGCTCCAGAATGTACTGAGATAATAAATGTGACAAGATTCAGATTTATCCTAAACAAATGACCCGTATTTAGTATTGCAAATGTTAATATGATTGGAAAAGTAAAAAAAAAAAAAAAGGTTTTGTGTCAATGTGGTTAGTAACTCATTTTTTCAGCTTACAATAACGCATATTTCTTGCCTTTTTAGGAAAAGGTACAGTTATGATAAATTCCAGATTCTCTATTTTTCATTATCATTGGTTATAAATTCTGATATTAAGGTTGACTGATTCACAGTACACAAATATGATTCTTTACACTGTGGACCAAAACACGAAGTCAAGAGTTTCAAGTGGCAGACAGGAGTGAGTAATCCTGGACAGGCACAGGCTTACCAGTAATACAACCTTCAGGCTATGCAGTTTTGTGTTCTCGCTTTATTAGACATTCTCTAAAAGAAGAAATCTTTCTAAATTATTAAATGCCTCAGTCAGACAACAACTGCACAGGCTGGATAAGGAGGCTGGAGAGTGTACCTACTCCCAATATCTCTCTCCATAATCCCAGTTTTTAGATTTACCTACAGTATGTGCATGCACAGCATTCAAATGTCATTCTTCAATCAAAAGGAGCCTAAAATTTATCTTTTTGAATTGTTTGTGGCCTTGTTTCACAAGATTACAAAAGGTTTAGCAGTGTTCTAATTTTAGAAACATCAAGAGGTCATCTGAATGTGGAAAAAGGGTCATAGTAGAGGATAGTGGAGTAAAGGTTGTTTTGTGGTAAGTAGACAAAGAAACCTGAGTTGCTAAAGGAGAAAGTGGGTAGAACTGAGGCTGGAAGCAGTAATGGACACTGATGGATCGTGGGCTTACAAGGTACTGAGGAGAAAGACATGGAAAAGATGAATGATTCTGACAGAGACCAAATGTGTCTGGTGAGACGTAGAAAAAGAAACAAAGCAGACTGATGGCAAGGTTGAACAAGTGGTAAATGGATGATTTGATCCATGACTGAAACTCAGTCTGGGAGGTGGTGCTAAAGAGTGAAAGGGGACGTCACTGAAGCTGCACCAGTTATCCCGTATGAAAAGAGAGCCTTGAGCAGAGAAAGCTCAGTCAGCACTATTTTTCTCTTTATTTTTCTCAGCTTATGTAAGCTTTGAAATATTGCATGTATCCTTTCTATATTATTTTTTTTTTAGGATCTGAACTTTGTCTGTGTCCACACACAGAGAAAGTAGATTCATAACTTTTCTCCTTTCCTTGAGTATTCACACATACGAATTTAGATATGTATATCTAGATAAATGTTTAAGGAGATTGAAGCCAGTAGGATAAGTTGGTAAACTGCCTGCAGTTTTCTCTGCTTATACTAAAGATGAACATACTGAATGCTAAAGCCGTCATTATCACACAATCAAGGCTGAGGCACCATTGTGGAGCTGTGAGCTCAGGAGCTAATCTTTTCAAGGGCTTAAAGAAATTAGGTGAATAAATCTCATCCTGGAAGAAAGTACCTTTTTATGTGGATGGATGGGATTTATTCATTTTAGGCAGCCTTCTTCCCATATGATGAATACAGAGGCAAGGTTGATTTGGTTTCTGATTTTAAAAACAGTGTCGCTGTCTAAAACATGGAGAAAATCATGTTAACAAGGTTTGTCCACATGTGTCATCTTGCTACAGGAGAAGACAAACTGACTCGAAAGGGTCTCTCTCCTGAGACTGTGTTTCAGAGATGGTCTTCGATAAAGGTGAATTGACATCTTTCTGCAGGGTTTCGTTAGTCCTTACTACTCTCTAGTGTTTTTCCATCTTTTCTCTTTTTCCATATTCCTGGATTATAGAATATAGAGAGGCTATAATTTGAATAATCACATTTCCTGCGGGCAATTAGCATGCCAGGATAATTGGCCCTATGTTTTTCTTCCAGACAGAGACAGAAAGGAGCACTTTACTTAATATTTCTATATAAGCTCCATAGCTGGTATCCTAAAAATGGGCCTGAAGGAAATGTCTCAGTCATGTTAAAACCCACCACTCTGAGATTGCTTCTTCCCGCTACTTTTCTGTGCTACAGCTGTGACTGACCTCCACAAAGTCCCATCACACATTCATGTGAGCTTTAACTGCTTTTTAATTTTATAAGCATGAAAAATAGAGAGATTTAATGAGGCAAGATACTACAGGCAAAGTTTTAAAATACACAGCAGTTTATCCTGCAATGATAGCCAATGCCTGACAATAAAATTACAGCAGCAATAAAAAAGAAGTGTCCCAGTCTACAAAGCTAATGATATCTTTGGTAATTAAGATACAAAACTAATGTAAGCGCTGCTGGTTCTAATGTATAGCAAAGCTGGTGTAGTGCTTTTGTCTGTTCTGTTTTCTCCTGAGTGAACAGATAATAGGTTCATGGTTTAAGTTGAGAATAAACTGTATTACAACATTAAGTCCTTAATTATTTGACCATTTAGATACAACTAAATATCTTTAAAAAGTGGCTGATAGTTTAGTTAGCATTCCTGAGTTTTAAATGAAAAACTGAATGATATTTTAGATCTAATTTACTTAAACAGCCAAAACAAATATTGCTGTGAGCACTTAACAAAGTTAATCTCCACTTGTGCTTTTTATAAATCGAGAAAACCAGCTGGTTTCAATCTCATTTTTAAACCTGTAGTTCTTTCAGTGGTTGTGAACAGACATCTTGTTGAATAGGTATTATCTTGAACTACAGTAATTTTTCTTCAAAAGTGTGCTTTCTGTCATATGATTAAAAAAAAGAAGTGTAAAAAAAAAGTGTACCTAAAGCTTTGATATAACCGAAGATATGGCAGTATTCTTGTATTTAGATTGTCTTTTCTGTGAATAGTTGTGCAGACTTTTCAGCTGGAGATTGGAATGATCAGTAGTCACTTTCAATTAATTAACTCTCATATTTAAACAATGAGGCCATCTTTTTTCATCCAGTTTCTATTTATTCTGCCTTGTCCATCTGGAGTCATAAAAGGAAGAGAAACAAAATGTTCTAAAATGTGTTCATGGGAGTATATTTGTGATTTTGTATATTTTTGGCATAATAGCCCATTTTGACATTACCTGATTATAGGAGAGATATCCATCAGCATCTATCTGTAATTTGATTTTATGCTGAGCTCTATAGGGTTATATCTCAAACTGTGTATGCAGCAAAGCTGTCTGGCAGTAAAGTCTATGCAGCCAAGTAGGGATTTGCTACCAGATAATTTGATCCTTTACTTTTCTGCACTTTTTTGAACTCTTCTCATCCTATTTCATTATTATTTACATCCCACAAGCCATGTGGATGGATGTGAAAGTCATCCTTCATTGCGTGAAGGTTAGTAAAAAAATAAAATTTGGCTGATGATTGAGGGATATACTGGACCTATATAAATTCGTGTTGTATTTTCTTTTTAAAGAGCGTGGCACTGAATAACTTCTGAAAGTTGAGGGGGCATATTTTTGCATGTGTAAATGCTGACCAGTTTCCTAGCTGGTGGTTGAATTTATCTGAATTTATTTGAATACAGAAGCACAACAGTATGATAATAATGTGTATCATTTAGACTGAATTAACCATATCTGTAATACTCCACCCAAGATAACAGAAATATGCCATCAAAGAGTTTGACCCTACTACATACAAAATTCAGCATTTCAACAACTTCTGAGCTTGAGTACAGAGACCTTAGTCAATTTAGTCACATGCCAAAGCTGTACAGGATGAAAGGAAAAAATAGTAATTTGAAATCAGAATGCATAAATGAAATAAATTCATGCAAAAAATTATTAAAATATCTTTTTCAGGCTGAAGACATTGGTTAGAATTGCTTTTTTACCCATTCACAAATATAAGTCAAATCAGAATAGTTCCTGAATTTTGAGTGGAGAAGTGTGAATAATGGCTATTTTTCCAAACTTGTAAAAGCAAACCATACTAGAAAGAGCAGAGCACATTCTCAGTATAAAAAGCTATGACAGGCACAAACAGGCACTCTAATGTGGTACCCACAGTTGTAGGCAACAACTACAGCAATCTGTCCTCTCCAACCACCTCTTTATTTTCGATTATTTCACGGCTTGAGACACCATCAGGCAAGTTGCTTTCCTTCTCTGCAGGAGCTGCCGCAGCCTGTTTTGCCAGAGCTGTGAAGTATAGTGAGGCTCAGGGTCGCTGTGAAATTGAGAGAGAGATGGGTAAAGAGAGATAAAATAAGAAGGTAGTCAGGAGGGCAGAAGGGAAAATGCAGCAAAATCTCATGCTTATCGGATAGGATTATGTTGGTGCTCTGGTACAAATCAGAAATCCTTGTGGCTGTGCTTGTCTAGATATCCTAGAGATCAGAATTCACTAGCAAAGGGCAGTTTCTAGACCACAGCAGACACTCATTTGCCAAAGGATTATGCCAGGAATCCTTAAGTCTTTCTTTTTTAAATTAAACAAAAAGGGAAGGGGAGAAGAGAGAGGGATTGTAATTTATTTTAGTCATCCTTAAGGCTCATTTCTGATATCCTTCTTTCAGCACACAAATTTATGCTGTTGTTTATCCTTTTTTGTTGGTGAAGATCCTAAGAGTCCTTGGATTTCATCATCTGTCTTTTATGGCCGCATTCACCCAGAGACTTGGGGCCTTCTTATGCCCCTTCTATCAGAATTTTATCCTATCCATTAACATCACACTTTATGATCTTGCTGCAGCTGATATTGGGATTGAGATAGATCTATAGGCCCCAGTTACACCAACAAGATACGGGCACAGTGGATACTGAGAAGCTTTTCCATACAGCTCGGCGACTGTCCATCACTTTTACGCCAGATACTGTCGCACGATTCTGCTTGGGAATTTTTTTGGCCAGGTATAACCTGTTGTGTTTATTTGAAAATGACACAGAATGATACTCCGTGGATCACCAATGACTGATTTTAGTGCTCAACCAGAGAAACACTGAGAACAGCTCTGTTCATTTAAGACCTGCTGGTCTTATATAAGCAGGGGAGCAGGCTGAGGTTACGGTGCTGTGTACCTGTGAGATAGCTTTCGCACCTGAAAATGCCCTATTCAGGGAAGGTGAGTGAGGACATTTCTCATGTGCTCGGGTACTCATACACTACTATGAAGCCATTTTTAGAAATACTTCCTCAAGAGTGGTTCTGACAGAGGATTTAGACACCCCTTGCATCAGCCACTTCTAAGTTTATTTCAACTTGACATCACCTTTCTTAAGCTTATATGGACAAGCACAGTAATTCAGCAGATGGGCAAATAAATTTGTTGTTTAAACTGTCTTTATCTTTGAGTCTTTTTTGACTTTGTGTGTGAAAAGACTAAAAAATATTTTTCACCAATAGGATAAATGTTTGGAGGTTTTTCACTCCTGTTTATGTTTCTTTGCTTTCTGGTGCATTTCTTCTCTTACTGTTGGTTAAGTTGATATAACTGCTACAGACAGGGGTCAATAATGCCTTTATTTGTAGGAGTCCCAAAGCAGACCACTTCTGCAGCTGTGGTCTTATTTTTGCTTTTGCATTTCCATTTGTATCCCCTGACATTTGCCCGGAGCTCTACTCTTTTCTGTTATAATCTTTACCTGTAGAGTTCAAAAGAAGGTGAAAAGACCTGTTTCAGATGTATTTACTGCATGCTTATTGTATTAATTGTGATGATCAGTTGGAGCTTTAGGTTATTGGCTTAAAGTTTCTGCAAGCATAGCAGAACTTTTCCTTTGCAGCATCATGTGCATGGGAGACGAGGATCACAGATCCCTGCTGCCTATGCATGTTTGTGTGTTCCCTCTAAAAACTTTTGAACTTGGTGTATTTTAACTGAATGTGGCAGAAGTAGAGGACTCAAATAATTAGATTTCCACAGATTTATAACTGTTTCAGTTGGACATCAAGGTCAGTCAGTCACAAGACACTTCTATAAGAAATCATGTTTTATTAGTTCCAGTGATGTCAGAACTCACTGTTGACTTTCATGAATCATTCAATTACTTTGGTGCTAGAGGATATATAAACACACACAAGAAATATAGATGGCTGTGCAGTCCGTGACTTTTGAACAGTCCAAATTTTCAAACATACTTAAAAGTAATTGTAATGGTGTTTAAGCACTCAGTAACATGTAAATACACAACAGGGATTCATGTCCGAAAACCTTAGGTGTTAGGTGGCTAAGCATTTTCAAAAGTCTATGTGTCTCTGTATCTTTGCAAGCACATGGATGATTTGGAAGTAGCATAAGAAAACATTGTTGTGCTTTTTAAAGTATAAGCATCAAAAATGCCTTTTTGGTTTCAGTAATGTTCTCATTTGGGGACACAATGAAGCTCGGAGTACCAAACTCCTCTCTGATTCCTTGCAAATAAGCATATGGCCAAATAATAAATAAATAAATAAATAAATAAATAAATAAATAAATAAACCTTCAGATTTCTCAGTCAACTGTCTGGAGATATCTTTCTTTCCTGAGGTGCATTAAAAATACTTCACGAATAAGGTGTGATAATCAACTAAGCTTATAAATCTGAGATAGTTGCCTAGGCTTCCCTAACGGTTGGCAGAAAGAGATAGGTGCTGCCAGAGGCTAATTCATCTACCCTAAGGTAAGTATTATAGGTTAAGTGGAATACGTGGCCCTATGGACGTTCCTGTTTCCTATTGTAAGGCAGTCTATGTGAGTAGCTTAGATTTGACATCCAGCATTTCTGTCGCTTAAGTCAGACAAAATGAATCCCTCATCTATTCTGCAAATTGACATTCATCTATTCTGCAAATTGACATACCAATTTCTTTTGGATTCCATGTGAAGTAAAGTGTTCTTCAATGTAAAACAGAAAGGATCTACCTTTTAATATTCCTTTAAATTGTCTGTTCTGTTTTGTGTGAAATTCATCAATATAGTTTTGTCCTCATATTTAAAAATTTATAAATAAGGGCTAGTATTCAAAAATTAGTACTTTAGTATAGTTTCTGAATCCTTATCCTTCCAGAGCCTAAAGGAACTTCACATCTTCCTTAATTTGATTTGGAGCCCAGGGATTGATCTTAATCTTGAAAGCGTTTTCCTTACTGATTGCCCATTGTTTGCAGTAGTAGTTTCATTAATTGAGAACTCTTTGCCTTGACCAGTCTAATATCATATTTGTCACATCTCAGAGTCTCTGAAGTATTTATCTTTGTCATTGATAGAAAAACAATGCCAGTTCTGTGTGAAAGTTGAGCTGAAAAATATTTGCAATATACTACTTAAGGAATGCTAAGGATTGGAATTTATCCATGTCCTCAGTAAATTTATTCTGAAATTCTTCTAGGAAGAATTCAGTCCTGTATCTAATTAATCAGTTATACTGTTTGTGAGGAGTTTGTGCTGTTCCCCTAATCCACAACAAAGCAATGTGCCTTCTACTGGGAAGTATGCAGTTCATTGTCTCTGTTCATAAAGTACTGTCAGGCTTGAGAATGTGGTAGAAAATTATTCTTTTTTTAAAAAAGACACTAATTTTCTTTTGAAAATCTCTCAGTACAAAAGATCCCAGTAGCAATAAGCCTGCAAGCAGCATACATGCTGCTACTAAATAAAGCTTTTCTTCCAGGCTCTCTTTCTTCTCACCTCACACACACAGGCACACAGGGGACTGACTCTTGGCAGTTCCTGCCACTTCGTCTCTAAAAGCAGACAATAGTCTGTCGTCTTCATTGTAGGCTCTTGATGTCCTATTACACCATTGACAGTTCAGGCAAAGAGAGCTTCCAAGCTTGCCGAAGGCTACAGTCTCCTCCCCCTCTTCCTCTTCATTCTCTATAAGTCTGTTAGAAGCAAGAGAAAGGAGAGACGAAGCTCATTGAGAAAGGTGAGCAGCATTCTTAGCCACCATCATGCCACGCGACAGCAGATCTGGCAATGCCACACTGGCCCCACATTAAGGGACAGAGCTAGAACTCTCTCAGATGTCCCCTTTTGTCCCCTGTACTATTAATCTTTTGCTCATTATCAGGGAATTTCCAAGGGGCTAATACAAAGATAAATAGTTGTTTACCCCATATTTTATTTATTTTTTATTATACAATGAAAGAACAGAAATAAATGCATTTTGTTCTTAAGTGTAAATCGATTAGGCAAGCATTTTTATAACTACTGCTAAGTCACATTGTCTGAATGTAGTAAGAAAAACAACGTTCCTTTTGGAGGCTTTTCTAAAAGCTATTCCAAGTCCTACAGCGACACTGCAGATATGAGAAAGGGAGCTGGGTCCTATTCTGTTTTTGTGCTGTAACTAGACCATGAGTCGGTGAAGCCTTGGTCAGTCCAGCAAAGAATATGTGCATTCACATGAGAAGAGAGTTGCATCTCTCCTGCTGACACATGCCATCACTGCCCATCAATCCCCAACAATTTATTTTCTTCTAGTAGTGTATGTCACATTTTAAAAAGTGCTTATAGCAGACTATCAATGGTGTCTAGAAATGCAGCATGCAGATGTTTTAAGACCAGTTAAACAAGCTGCCATTTGCACCAGTGCATATTCAGCCGACCAACTCTGCATTCAGAATTGCCATTTCATTCCTTTGTGTGATGCAGTATTGTTGAGAAATCAGCTGCAAATAAACATTACTTTGGAAAAGATGGAAAAGGAGGACATTATCACATTCATTTAAATAAAAAGAACTGAGCACAGCTGACAAGGTTAATTTTTTTTCTTCACTGCTTGATGTGGTATAATAAATCATCCTTGATGTTTCCTCCATTTTATTGTAAGTATCTGTGAACAAGCTAGAAATAAGTTGATTCTTTATGAGCTATGACATTCATCTGAAAAACAAGACTAAAAATTCCGTCTCCAGAGGAAAAAATTAAAATCATTAGGGAAATATGGAACAGAATGTCTAATCAAATGATTATATTGGATGAAGGAAAGCCATGATTTGGCAATGAGGCATTTTGCTTTGTAGTTAGAATTAACTTGGTAATTATAACAAGTTATGAATTTTGCAATTATTATTTTTTAGAAATATATAAATGTCCAAGAGAGTTGATTTAAAAACAACAGTGTTTTCAGCATCAGAAAAAATTGTACTGAGCTCCAAACTGCTAAATAGAATTAAAGTATACATACAGAGAAAATTTAACTGTAACCCTGCAGGTAAGTCTAATATACATTGAAAGTGCGGTATTTACTTGTGAAAGCAGGGAGGAATATAGAGTCACTTTCCAAACATGCAGAAACAGGGTTAGAAGTGTCAAAGCCCACATGGAGTTGAAGCTGGCAAGGGACATGAGGGGCAACAACACAACATCTGCAGGTACATCAGAAGCAAAAACAAAACTAGGGAAAATGTGCTTCTGCTGCTGAATGGTGCAGAGTACCTGATGATGTGAAAAAGGATGAGGTACTTGGTATCTTCTTTGCCATAATCTTTGGTAATAAGAACAGCCTTCAGCAATTCCAGATTCCTGAGACCAATAGAAGGTCTTCCTCCATGAGGGAGGAACAGTTAAGGGAACATTTAATCAGATAGGACAAGATAGGATGCAGAGAATTGCGTGGGACCTGATGGTATGCACCCACAGGTGCTGAGGGAGCTGGCCAGTCATTGCGAGGCCATTTCTGGTTATATTTGAAATGTCATGGGTGTCAGGAGAGGTTCCTGAGGGCTGGAAGAAAGCAAATATTACTCTTGTCTCTGAAAAGGTCAGGGAGGAAGATTCAGAAAACTGCAGGCTGGTCAGCCTCACCTCAAGTCCTTGGGAAAGTGATAGAGCAAATAATAATCTTGGAAGCCATTGCTAAGCGTATTAAGGACAAGAAGGTGATTGGGAATAGTCAGCATGGATTCATGAAGCAGAAATTGTGCCTAATCATGCCTTTGTACAATGAAATAACTAGCTTGGTGAACAAGAGGAGAGGAGAAGACGATGTTTATCTTGACTTTAGCAAGGATCTTAACACTGTCTCCCACAATATCCCCACAGATTAATAAAATGTGGGCTAGATAAATGGATTGTGAGATGAACTGAAAACTGGTTGAACTGCTGGCTCAGAAGGCTTTGATAAGCTGCCTAAAGTCCAGCCTTTGGGTTAAATCTGTAATGTGCAAGGTAATAATGAAGCAATAAAAGAATCTTGCTTAGCAGGTTGCTGTGAAATTTATACTACACTTGTATAGACACGCTGATGCAGTACAAAACAGACTTATTTTTTGTGTAGGTTAAGCAAATGTGTTTGCCTTTAGGACAGTCATATCATAAGGAGTGCCTGCATCTTTGCACTGGCATGGAGATTGTGGGTCTTGTGAGCAAGTTTGAGAAGTGGATCTGGCCCACAGTTATTCCCAGAAAAGTAGCTTGGTCAGCTTTCGGCCAAGTCAGTACCTTGAACTAGCATAATTATAATTAGCAGAGGACGAGAGAGAGTATGAAGCCTTGTCAAATTTACTCTGCATTAGCATAAACTATTTTATCTCTCTCAACATGAGACGATAGAAATCAAAGACCAAGATATCAGGAAGAAGCCTGTATGCAGGCACAACTATACTGCTGCAAATTGTAAGATTTTTCCCTGCTGCAAATCTATCCTCAATTACTTTTCATTATTTATAGAGTGATTACCTTTCACTGTATAAATCACTTGACACCAAACAATAATGTTGAAAGAAATAGCAGTTTAGGCAAAGTCATACTTCTCACATGGAAACAGGACTGCTTTGAAATGTTCCCATTAGATTGATTTTATGCACATTGGTTGTAAATTTTACTGAGACGAGAAATATTCTCTTTGAAGTAGAGTAACTAGATCTGTATTGTGTTCCAAATTAGGTTAGAAATATTTTATTATTGATTGTGTGATTAATTAGAATGGTAGCTAGAAGGAAAACTTTATTAATGTTCAAGTGAAGTTGGTTTGTTTTTCTTTTGTTGGATAAAGTATATCAAGGGAAATTGCTTTTGAATGAGTCAGCTGACTTAAAAGGGTTAACTGCAATTCGGGGAGAGCAAATCTATTTATTTCCTTATCTGTCTTGTACCAGAGAAAAGTAAGTCGCATGGAAAATATTTTATAACTGCAGCTAAGCTGTTAATTAGGACACTGCTCAAAAACAATGGATTTTGTGAACAAAATGAAACAAATCTTTGATGGAAGAGAGCAATTCAGAGTAGTTAGGTCTTTAAAATATTTAGAAGTTTCCAGTTCTTAAATATGTGTTTTTTAAATTTTTAGATATGTGTTAAAAGTATGTTAGAATTTGTGTATTTTATAGAAAAATTCAGAAGTCTTTAAGTGTAGGAATGAAACTCTAACAGCACAAAGTCTTTTTTGATTTTTCCTTTCTGCTTAAATGTGTGCCTAACTAGGACAAGGCAGAGGTAAGGTAATGGTAGTAATAGGCTTAAATGTTGGTAATCTTTTTGTGAGGAATAGTATGTTTCCTGAAAGAAGCAGTTGAGGTGTCAAACTTCATGAGAACCTTACTTCAACCTCTTAGATGAATTATAGAGAAGGAAGGGAAATACCTCCTTTCAACATTTTTAAAGCTAAATATTGCATCTTTTTTTTTTTCAAAGTATGAGATTTAGAAGCTTTCTTATGAAAGTAAGATTTTTATGTGTTTAGAAAAAATATTAGGGAAAAAATATTTTGTTCTGGAGGAGACCTCAGGCATACTGGGAGTGTTTAATTGATAAAAAGGAACATAGAACTGGATTAATTATCACCAAAAATAAGCATTATTCATGCTAATATATTTACCTGCCTTTGCCATTGTTGTGTAGTACATTCTCTGTGAAAGCTAAGATTAGAGTGAAGTGTTTTTTACCTGAAATATTCCTCCCAGATTTAGGTAGCAGGATGGTGTTGTTATGCCTTCATCTTTATTCTGGATATTGATATTTCTTTGAGTTGTGTGCCTGGAATTCTTTCAATAAAATGTAAGTCCTTGAAAAAATTGGAAGCCTAACGTGGGTAAAGTCATCATATTTGAGTGTACTGTTATTACTGTAATGCTTTTTCTTTAAAGAATGTTAATGTCTGTAAACCTTGTCCATTTATTTTTATAGCAAAATTTGCTTAAAGGAGCAATTTCTACAGTTGTTAACAAAGATATTAGAGCAAAGATTAAATCTTAGTTCTTAATCATATTTATTACTCTTAAAATAAAATCAGACAAGTTAATTCCCTTTCATTTTGACATCCTGGTCTCCAAGTTGGAAAGACATGGATTTGATGGATGGACCACTCGGTGGATAAGGAACTGGCTGGAAGATCGCACTCAAAGAGCGGTCAGTGACTCATTGCCCAAGTGATAAGTGGTGTTCCTCAGGAATTGGTGCTGTTTAACGTCTTTGTCCATGACATGGACAGGGGCATTGAGTGCACCCTCAGCAAGTTTGCCGATGACACAAAGTTGTGTGGTGTGGTTGACACACTGGAGGGAAGGGATGCCATCCAGGGGGACCTCGACAGGCTGGAGAGCTGGGCCCAGGCCAATCTCATGAAGTTTAACAAAGCCAAGTGTAAGGTCCTGCACCAGGACTGAGGCAATCCTGAGCACAGATGCAGGCTGGGCAATGAGTGGATTGAGAGCAGTCCTGGGGAGGAGGATCTGGGTGTGTTGGTGGATGATAAAATCAACATGAGCCAACAGTGTATGCTCGCGGCCCAGAAAGCCACCGTGTCCCGGGCTGCATCAAGAGCTGTGTGACCAGCAGGTCGAGGGAGGTGATTCTGCCCCTCTGCTCTGCCCTTGTGAGACCCCATCTGGAATACTGTGTCCAGTTCTGGAACCCCCAACACAAGAAAGACACAGAACTGTTGCAGCAGGTCCAGAGGAGGGCTACCAAGATAGTTAGAGGGCTGTCCTGTGAGGACAGGCTGAGAGAGTTGGGCTTGTTCAGCCTGGAAAACAGAAGGCTATGGGGAGACCTTGTAGCGTCCTCCCAGTACCTGACGGGGGCCTACAAGAAGGCTGGGGAGGGACTGTTTACAAGGGCCTGTAGCGATAGGATGAGGGGTAATGGGTGGAAGCTGAAAGAGTGGAGGTTTAGTATAAGGAAGAAGTTCTTTACCACCTGAGGGTGGGAAGGCACTGGCACAGGTTGCCCAGGGAGGCTGTGGATGCTCCATCCCTGGAAGTGTTCAAGGCCAGGCTGGATGGAGCATTGAGCAACCAGATCCAGTGGGAGGTGTCCCTGCCATGGCAGGGGGTTGGAAATGGATGATCTTTGAGGTTCCTTCCAACTCAAATCATTCTATGATTCTATGATTCTATTTTCACCCATGTGGATTGGTAGTAAGAGGAAGGTGTAAACTTTATAGAATTAGCATGGAAGCTGAGGAGCCCTTCTGCTTACATCAAGTAGTGACCTCCTACCAGAGAGGACCCAGTCTGGGGGAGCTTGGTGAGGACCCATGCAAATCTGTCGGGTTTTACGCAGTTTGTGGTGGCATGAACTACCAGGCACATTTGCAAAAACAATAAAAGCAGTGAATGCTTAATATTGTTTTCTGCAAAACAGTAAGTTCATACTTCTAAACAGAATTGAGCATCCAAAGTTCCAGCTAGGGTCAGCTGGAAAACATCACAGCTCAACACTTCTAAAACCAGCTAAAGAGACCTTGATTAGGTAGTAGGAGCGAGACCATTGTTAGTAAACCTCCTCACTCAAAAAAACTCCAAACAACAAACCACCTCCCTCCCACAATGAATCACAAATTGAAGGTGACATAGAGAGACTGGGAATTAAATATAAGCAAACAGGTTTTAAAGAACTTTAAATGAAAATATTGGAAATTATATGTGAATTTCTGTAAAGAATTAGTGCAAAAAACCTTACACAAAAGAGAAATTTTGTGTGAAATATAATAAAGACCTTAACAAAATTTAATAGCTTAGTTATCTCACAAGTATTTACATTTTTGAATATGACTATATAATTATTTTAAACATCTTACATTAACTAGAAACAGAAGAAAAGGAATTTTTGTTTTTTCATATTATAGAAGAGGGAGTTATTCAAATATAAACAGAAATAAAGCAGTTGATCCTTTTGGATTTATTCAGTTAACACCCACTACTTGTTGCTGCCTGGCTACTTGCCATGAAAACTAGGGGCTGCCAAAGGAAATTTAAAAAAATAATTTTCTTTTATGTAAAAGAAATGTTTTACAAATAGTGAGACTAAATTCATTCTATGTTGTCTGTGCACCTCATGCAGGCATCTAACAGCACCCACCTCTCTTTTGATTCAGACACTGAAAATAACAAACCTTTTATATACAGGATGAGGAAGAAAGCAAATACTGAATCTTCAGACTGAATAAAATAGCTGAAGAAAATTATGCAGAAAGAGCCAAGCATTGGAAATGAATGTTAATTTTATTGTGTATGTGACTTTGGTAGAGTTTAGCTTGAGAAATAAACTGCCTCTGGAGATACTTGAAGAGTAAGAAAACCAAGCATTTCTCCTTATTCAGAAATAACACTGTATTACATATTACTCTAGTCTCAAAGCACCAAACCTTTCAGTGAATTGATTCCATTAAAGAAAAAGTGCATGTCCCTGGTATACACATCAATTTTCACACCACTATTGGTGGCATTATCAGATTATCATTAATTCAAATGGATGCTGGCTTTTTCTTTGTGTATTCAATGTGCTCAACAGCCTATAACTATAGGCAGTGGCAGTCTGAAGGGTATTTGCATTAAGCTGAGTTGGTCTCAGAATCTCTTAAACCACTATACATGGGGAACTGCCTCTCGAACCAGCATTATGATGCTTCCCAAACAGTTTTTTACCCATCAAGTGAGAATTTTTTTTGCCTCTGCTTTTATTGTCCTGCCAACACAACAGGTGAAGAATATCTTCAATTTACATCACCATCAAAAGTTCCATTTTGATACTTTCAGCTGGTAACTGGAAGGCAGTATTTATTATTGCTATTATTTTACTTTTTTCCTTAATTTTAGTGTCTTCTCAAACATAAGATTTTACATTCAATTTTACATCACAGCTTCCTACTCCTTGTAGTGGATGCTGAAGTTGTTTGATTTAAAATGGCATCCCATGTACTCCAACACTTAAATAGGTAATTTGTTGTTCACTTTTTGTTGTGGTTGGCGGGTAATAAAGCACCTCAAATTGCGTTGGCTTCCTGTGGCATTTTTCTTTCCAGTTATGGAGATACTTTTGAAAATCCTATTCCCACTGTTGGTGACTGCAAGTCCTCTAATGATGTATTTGGAAATGTGACACATGATATTGCTTTCACGGTCTTCTTGCCTATCAGATGAACTATTAAATGAAGGAATTTATTTTGTGCAGCTTTAGCAACTTACTCAGTCACTGAATTCTCATGAATTGCTGATATCATAGTGATATTATACCTGAACTGCTGGTTCAACTACACCCTGAAATATCATCAGTTGGTCATTCTTAGCACTACTTACACTCTTTTAGTATCACCTATCCAGCTCTGGGTTTACAGAAAGAAACAGTGATTTCTACTTTTTCTTTAGTCTCCTGCCTTAGAATGAAAATAAAATGCAGCATTCCTGTCCTTTCTGACCTTTTCTCAGGTTTGGCATGTTCACTTCTGCTAAAGTAATTTTCTATGAATGAACAAACATTTTTCAAATAGCTGGTTTTTTCCTTACAATCTGAATGTTTTCTTTTGCTTTTCAGGAAACTGATGTGTTTGCATCAAATTTTACAAGGTAGTTTGTCAGCACTTGAAATAAGAAATACTGTACAACAAATTGTCCATACTGGAGTATTGCAGTCACACTATAATTAATGCAGCTTTCAGGGCTCTCCTGCCATCGTTAGCACGTAAGAATATTTTCCATTCATAATTCTCTCCATGACAACTCATAAAATGAACAGTTTGTGCTCATTTTGTGCTAGTACTCGTTTTGTTTCTCAGTCATCCAAGACCATCTGCACATTCCTTTTACTCTGAAGATATCTATTTCCATTTCAAATCAACTCGCAGTTTGCTGAATATAGTAACCCAAATACTGTGCTTGAAGACGTCTTTAGATAAAATCGAATACTTTAATTTCTTCTTCAAAAATTCCTGTGGAGTAGGTACTTTTTTTCTAACAGTATGCATATCTCTTGAGTATGTATACTCATATATAAATTTATCTATAATTTAGGGAAGCCCACAAAGATTTGCAGTTCTCTGTCTTAAGTAGAATGTGCTTTAAAGCCAAGATAGTGTGTTTGAATTTGTAGGATTTTATTTATTCTAAATAATCTTTCCACAAAATCCAACAGAAGTTGGGAAAAATGAACTTGGAGCTGACTCTCTACAAGACTAACACTTGGCAAGTTGTTATTATGACAAAATCAATTTTCAAAATCTGCCTTTTTTCTTAGAAAAACTATCATCTCCTCCTGAGTCTGCCACATGTTCTTTCCTCTGACAGCAGAAAGCAACAATGCATCTTTTGCTCTGTTCCCCCCAACACATTTTGCTGCAGTTTTTATCTCTCCTATCAAGGCTACGGTACTTCTGTACTATCTGTCTCTAGGAAAAATGTATAGGATTAAGCATGTTTATAATTTGAGAATTTATGAATTGTCTACTAATTAAATGCTATACATTTTGCTGATTGATTTTTCATTTTGACCAGAAATTTCTCATCCAAACTTTGTCTATATTATGCCTCATAATTTTTACTTTTTAAAAAATTTAGTTAGCTACAGTCAAAAAGGCAATTGCAATCATTTCATGTCCTGTGCAAAAATGTTTTTGCTCTTATATTTTAGCACCCATAAAACCTCACAAAAATGAAAACAGGTTATGGAAATTAGTCCAAAACATGAATTGACCTGTGTACAAATTACCTACAGATCTCTAAATTTCCCTCTGTGGCCCATTTCATAAACTAACCACCAGGGGCTTGTCCTCTCAAATTCAAACTGCATGAAATAAGGAAATAGAAAAATAATCTTATTTCTGCCCTTGCTTATCAGTGGCCTGCCATATATATTTTGCATTCTGCTTTTGCAGATAATATAAAAGAATCATGGAAAAAGCACTCCATTTTCTCCATAGAAGCACTATTTGTTTATTTCCGCCCCCACCTTTACTCACTGTATCTTTTTACCAGTCTGCCCTGTCATGCACTGCTTTTGGAGATGGGCTGTCACAGATATTCCCAGTGGCTTTTGCAGAGATAGAATTGGAGTGAGTTAGACAGAGCTGTCATGTACTATAATTCTTTATTTTATGTTTTTCAGAAGGTTTAATTTTTCTGAAGTGATGCTCTATAAGATATACTAGTGAGAGTCTTAAATGTGCATTAGTAAACTTTTTTTTTGTCAGAGAATGTGATTTCTTAATGTAGGAGGACATAGATTTATATCTGATTTCCGTCATGCAGGGATATTGTCTGTTAGATTGAAAGCCTAACTAAAACACAGAATCCTCCCCCAGCAACAGCAACAAAGAAAAACCCAGTAAAAACAAACAAAAAAAAACCAAACCAACTAACCAAACAGAAAAGACCCACAAAATAACCCGGACACATTAGAAGGGTGCTGAGGATGCATCTACGTTTTGAGCATGACTGTTTCAAGAGAATAATATATATGTGTTTTGAAATATGTAAGAGGTTTCATTTTAAATGGTAAAATAATTTGTTCAGCTATTTTGTCCTGGTGATAATGCAAATGTCATAATTAAAGCTATCGATTGGGGCAGAAACAAGAGGCCAATCACTGTTTGTGTCTGTGCCACACAGTGATTAGTAATGTAATTTGTAACAGTATGAACAATGGACTTTTAGATTTCGGTGCATAACCTTGACTGTCTTCCAGACAAATACCAGGAAAATGTCCTAAGGCTACAGATTATTACATTTGGGATGATGAGTGTTGGATTCTCAGCACAATTACAAAGTTGTCCCATTTTATCTCTTTTGCTTTTTCTAATTATGTGTAATTTACTATACAATAATGGAAAAAAAATACCGCCTTCTTTACACGTGCAATCCTGCAGATTTAGTGTCTTTTATTATTCAAAGAACTGTTGATACAGATGTTATGCTCATAAAAATCCACATGCATATAATGTTTCCTACAATGAACCTGTGTACTTTATGAGCATAATTAAGCCCTGCAGCACAGTTAAATTGCATTCTGGTTTCATAAACAGGTAAACTGAGGCATTGCAGTCATGACTTGCTTAAAATTACACCAATTTAAAGGCAACAGTAGCAGTGGAAGCTGGGGTCTATGACTACCAATTGTTTGATCTGAATTGTATGAACATACGGCCTCTATTAACCCAGACCGCCTTCAACTACCGCCACGCTTCTTTCTAACTTTGTATTATAAATGTTTCGCTTGCATTAGGCTATAATGGTTGTTGACATTTATATTTCATCAGCTACCTCAGTTCCAAGTGCCTTTTTCAGAGGGTTCAGCATAAATCCCTTTTTATACACTCGCATTTTTCCCTTATTTTTTCCGTTGAGTTTCTACCCTCGTCTCCAAAACCTCATCACTATGACCCTGCAGTGCACTAAAGTACACTTAAGAATTCTCTTTCCTTTCCTGATGATTTGTTTCATTAGTGACATTCTTCAAATCAAATGTACCTAATCCATGGTTCAGGCTAGTAACAGGAAATCGGTTCAGTGAACAGGGATTTATATAACAAAAGAAGTGCTCACTTAGGGAGTACTTTTAATACTTTGTTCATTGAAAAAAATGCTAACCTTCAGATTTTTCTGGCTTTAATGCTCTGGTGTTTCAGTTTGGATTTAACTGTAAATGAAAGCTTTCGAAAGCCATATAATCCATCGATCTCATATTTGCTGAAGCACAAGTTTCATGGTACATGAATGTTTTATATTTCTTTGATTTTTTTCCTCTTGTAATTATGTCAGCTATGTTACTTCCAGGCATGCTTCATTCTGTTTTCTCCTCTGCTCTGTGATTCTTAACCAAGGTCCAAATGCCTACTTTATTTTATGTTTCTTTAATTTTTGATAGTCATTGTAATCTCAGCATCTGACTTTATTTTTTGTGAGAGAATGTTCCTCTTTTTTATATTTTATACTATCAGTACTTCAGCTATTGGGGTGTTGAGGCTTAAATGTTGTGCTTTGAGATGTGGGCATCTGAAAATACAGTCGTCTGACTTGATAGATTTATTTTTTCTTTTTTTTTTGCATGCGCAGATTTTTAACTACTTCCTGACATAGGATTTTCCTGGATTTTTGACAGGAGTAATATTTTACTTCTCTTAGCTTTCCAGAGTGTGTACTGATATAAGAAACTGTACTAGACTGCAGATCAGTAGATTATCTCATCACCTCTCCAATTCAGTATTCCAGGGAAAGACCAAAAGCTACTATCACCATCACCACTGTTAGCTTAGGTCGCTTTCAAAATTTTTAATCCATTGGTAATAATCCAGAAGGAGAGAAAGTTGGAATTTAGGGTCAGGAAATGAAAACAAGAAAGACCAGTTCTGCCAAATGAACTGTGTCTGGAAATTGTGAGAGAGCCTTAGGAATGCTCATTTAACATATATATATATATATATTTATTTATTTATTCTATTTCATTTTATTTTTCCTCAGGGAAGAATGATTCCACAGTGTTATTGATTGGAATATATAGGTCCTAAAGTATCAAGGCCTTTTTACTGAGTCATATCATGATTCTTTTATTCTCTCTTTTTTTAATCTAGTAAAATAACCTTTGCCCCTCCCTGAAACACAAATGACCTTGTGCGACTCAGCTATGGTTAAATTATTAATATCAATGTATTTGACAGTAGAAGTATGCACGATGATCAGATTTGAATAAAAGCAAGATTTTGAAGAAAGAAAGTGAAAAGGACCCATCCAGAATGCGAACATGATTTTATACTCTTAGGTAGTTGAAGAGCTTTTTTCTTATGATGTATCAATCTCATGGATTTTCCATTGCAATTCAGTGAAATATAGGTATTCTTTGAAAATTGTACCTACAGAATCATAAGGCATGTACATATCTTATATCCACAGATCCATAGTTTTCAAGGAGGAGTCATTGCACTACTTGCAGCCACTACTCCTTGAAGCGATGGTCCAGCTCATCACTTATCTCAGACAATTCCCTTCATTCCCTCTGGGATACTTACCTCATGAAATGAGATGCACAGATGGCAGTTTTAACCATGCCCCAAATAGGAAAGAAGTTCCTCCCAATATATGCTGCTTGACCTTCTGAAAGAGAGAGCAGAAGCCATCCAGCCTCTCATTATCTAGTTTTCGATTCAGACTACACTTTATCTGTCTGTAGCTTAGTTTGAAAGAAATGAGTTCTTCACATTTCAGTTATCTGTTTTTCCTGTTGTGATGAAATGCCAATGGTATACAGTAGGCTAATTTACTGGCAATAAGACCATTGTATTGATTAAGCAACTCTTCCTTATCTATCTGTAGAATAGAATATTTTGCTATGACATGAAGTTGACTAGCAGAAAAAAAATGCCAAAAGCATCTGCTGTACATGCCAGTACTGATGAATAACTATGTTCCTTATTCCCTGTTAAAAATAACTTTAATATTATATATATGAAATCTACTCCCTGTACCATCACTGGAATCAGATGAAACTTATTTGGAAGGCAAAACTCCACAACTGCCCTTATAAGTCCTTTAGGAAACAAGACCAACAGTCAAGTTCTATAATCTAGCCAAAGTTCCAGTTCTCATTTAAGGGTAACCATAGATAAGTCACTCTTGTCCTACTGATTTGTTAAAATGAAAAGTCCTTCTGTATCACATTTTAATGGAGTAGCAAGCCAGACAGATATGCAATAGAATATTCTGTTTGTATTTTGTGCTTTCTAGGATGTAATGAGTTTTTAGCAACAATACACAGAAGTTAGTGCTCAGAAATGACTTTATTAAATTTCTCATCAGAAAGTAATAAATATGCATTGAATTTTGGAATATGTATCCTTTGTTCACAAGAGTTTTTCTTTTCAGTGGGGAACAGGTCCAGTGAGGTAAACTGTGATATTAGAAATCTTGACATGTATGTCAAAAATGGGTTTCTGTTCATGTGCAAAGGTGTTCCACAGAATAAAGAGAAATACAGTAGAAAACCCACACAAGATTAGACTCTTGATGCTGAGTCTGACAACTGGATAAAGGTCTGGCACTTTGGTAGCTGCAGCTACCTGCCTTCTGAGGAGACTGTAAGCTGTGTGCCTGGGATGCCAGCTCTGAAGTGCAAACCATAAAATTCCCATCTAAAATATCATTATATTTTAAGCTTTTAGTATTATTTCTCAGGTTTGCACACAGCAACTGCAACTGTTAATCTGTATTCTAACTGTTTCTATTGTTTCCATTTCGTAGGATACAAGATCTAGGAAATCTAAATTCTCTGTAGTTCTACACTAGGTCTTCTTATTGATCTTATTAGGTGATCTTATTGATCTCTGAGCAACCTGATTTAGTTATAGATGTCCCTGCTCACTGCAAGGGGGTTGGACTAGATGACCTTTAAAGGTCCCTTCAAGACCAACATATTCTATGATTCTATGATTCTGTGATTCTACCTTATCCACTACCCTTTTAGCTCAGATTAGAAAAAAAACAAATAAATATTAATACTATTTTTGTAGAATAAGAAAAAAAGGTAGTGGGTATTATGATCTTTGTTATCTTTTATTGCAGCTGAATATGATCACATTTGAATTCACAGATTTCCTTTAAAATATTACTTGTCAAGTTTCCTCACTCAAATGTAGGGCTGCTTAATTCTAGAATCTTTGTAGAAGATAACACTTCTAGTGGGTTATAGATAAGTTGTGATCTCCATCATAGTAAAGTTATCAGAAATGCTCCTAGAGAAAATGCTAGGAAAAACCAAGAACCCTTAGATGTTATATATTACTTGTTAGTAGCACACTGTATCAGATAAGTTTTTCAGGTGACATTCACTGTCAGTGTCTGTAGAGTGAGTGGCATTATTTGGTTTGCTTTTGAATTTGAAGGCATGGCATCTCAGTAATAAGAATGGCACAATGAAGAGCTATTGGCCTTGTAATGGGGAGGGCTTGCTTTCCTCTTTCACTGCATCTGGAAGTAGGACCTCTGACTTTTTTGAGATCTCCCCAAGGAAGAATTTCTTTTTCATCCCAATGTGATTTTTCAAGTTTAACATTCACTTCAGACCTATGAAGCTTGTCTTCAGGGACTGAGTGGAGCCAGGCAGACTGTTCATCCACACTTGCCAGATTATACACTGACCTGTACATTAGCCCAAATTGAATTAAGAGTGATCCAGATTAAGGCTATAATTCGTTGATGGTGTTTGAATGTTTCTGCATTTGTATGCAGCTTTGCCTTCCTCCATCTTGTCTAAAGGATACATATCCTATTTTTTTTTAAAATACGTGACCTTTACCCTTCAGACCTCCTATTTTACCGTGCATTGAGAAATGTTATGGCTGGAAGTGGATTTCTGGTAAAAGGTGCTTTGGAGATACAATAAGCAGTTCTTCACAGTATTTCAATATAAGAAGTTCTTCACAACATTTCAGCAGTTCGGCTGCTTTCATTAAAGGATATTTTTTTTGTGTGTGTGTCTGAATCTTCTGAAGCATGTTGCCTGGCTGTTTTGATTGTTGTGAAGAAAGGAACACTACTTTTGATTCTTATTCTGATCGGGAGACCATTGCTGAGGATGCACTCTGAATTCATGTAGCTGAGTAAACTTACAAAAGCCACAATATTAAAAGAGAGATATGAAACATATTTTCAAAACACTCTCAGCTTTTAAAAGTAAAGAATGCTTCCACGCTGCCAAATTCACAAAACTGATCTCTTATGAATCTTGTGGTTGAGCTCCAGAATGAGCCCTTTATTCAACTTTTCATTATTTCTCCTACCCTTTTGTGTTTTCACAAAACTTGTAAAAGCTTGATAGATTGAAGACGACAGTTGGGCTGTAAAAAACATTTGAAATTGGCCACTGTTCTCGAGCTTAGTAGGGGAGACTGAAGGACACACAGACAAATGCATATATGTGTATATATCACACCCACATCCTCTTCTCCTCTCTTCTTACCTTCCTCTCCTAAGGCCATCACGTAAACCTAGTTTTCCTTAAGAGATCAACATAAAAAAATTCACTGAGTTACACGAATGAATGTGTACTGACTTTTGGGAATCATTCCTGATTTATATGTCTGAGAGTTAATTAAACTCTGAATCTAATGAGATCATTTAGGTACAGACCCTGCAAAGACATATCATGTGGCTTTGTACAGGTGAGCAGTTTCAGTGAACTGACTGGAATTTTTGACTCTTGACTTTTTGCTGAATCAAATCAGGTTTTATTTATGATTTCAAACTTTAACTGGTCTTTCAAGCTTTGAAGAAAATCTGAATCACTTAAATGTGTTTAATACATTAAAAAAAAAAAAGGTACTGGAACAAGTTGCCCATTGAGGTGGTGGAAGTCCCATCCCTAGAAGTTTTTAAGGCCAGGCTGGATGGGACTCTGAGCAGCCTGATCTAGTGGGAGATGTCCCTGCCCATGGCAGCGGGATTGGAACTAGATGATGTTTAAAGTCCTTTCCAATCCTGACAGTTCTATGATTCTATGATAATAACTGCAACTGTATTGTTATGGCTGTAGTGAATTAATTTATGTGACTACAATAATAATAATTTCTGATTCAGGATTGTTATAAAGTAAGTTTTGTAATAGTACACAATAACACTATATCTGACCATATGTATGTTAAAACAACAAAACTGTAATGCTTGATACGGTATTTCTATTGCATGTCCCGTTATGATGTTGTCAGCATTCGGTATAAGGCGAGAGACACTTAGAAGGACCCAAGTGTGGTGAGGGTGAGTTTGAAGAACGAAAAGGAGAACATTTTGCATCAGACAAATAGTGAAGTTGCTGCAACAGTAAATGTCACTATAAAAAAAAAAAAAGACAATTTGAGGACGAGGAAAGGAAAGATGGAGCAGTTATAAGAGATTTACAGGGAGGGGATGGCAATTTCTGTGAAATGAAAGGCCGAAGCGCGGTTTCTTTCCGCGGCAGAGGAGCCGCAGGCAGCGCCGGGCACTGGCGCTCTCCAAGGTCCTGAACAGGGAAGGGCCGCGAGCTTCAACACGGACAGGAGGGAGGGAGGGCTCCTTTCCGTAGGAAAACTGAGGTGAACGAGAGCAGCATCACTGGAGACATGTAAATATTAGATTTAATCGTTTATAAGAAGCCAGAACACGCACTAATTTTATTTATGCATTTATTTACTGAGGTTGGGATCGTGTTTTGTACCACTTGTGCTATTTCACCGTGATTCTCACAGGGACTGTGTATGTGTGTGTTTTTGCATGCTCATGCACAATATTTAGAAAAGAGTTTGATGTGTTCTGCTGACACAAGCTTCCCATTGTTGCATTTCTTGTGCGTTAGATCTAATCTAGCTTCCATTCTGCTTTTCATACTGAGTTAATTCCCTCTTCCAGTGGGCAAGCATACCGCAGAGTGTTTCATTTACTTGTCATGAGGAGATCAGGAAATCTATTGTTAATTATTATGGTTTCAATTCCCAACTCAGCTGCCTATGTCAGATGTGCCATTGTGTGTGTGTTTGACTATTAATGACTAGTTGGAATATTACTATGTACACTGTGAGTATGATGAGGGATTTTTTAGGCAAACTCTTCTAGAAGAAAAAATCAAAATGGCACCAAAAAAGTCTGGCAGTCTTTTGCACAACTATCCAATAATTGATTTAAATACAAAATCAAAATTATCAAGTTTATGTGTGCGTATATAAAATAAATTATCTAAGTCTTCAGACTGCATTAAAATGTATATAATATGCAAATCAATGTCTTTTTAATCAGTATATTAATGCAAAAAAATGGTATTATTAACAATAATATTAGCACATTTTAATTAACTGTAAAATGCTACCACACTGCTAAAATGCTGAAGATACGACAAGGAATATGAAGTAAAAATAATTAAAATAGTATCTGATCCATCAAGTGTCTATCATATCCAACACTTACAGATAGATAGTTTATTTTTCAAAATATTTTGAGTAACTTCATTGTGGCTTTTTGTTAGTAGCAGTTACTTAGTCAAACAAACAAAAAATTCAGAATTTCCATTTAAACTCCTAGCCTGTAGAGGACCCAATGAGTTCCCCACATTGGGCATTTTAGAGTGGAAGAGCAGTAGTATGGAAAATGCTTAGCTCCTCTTACTATGACATGGAGGAAAAAAGAAAAGTGTAGTAATTTTCAGTTGTTCTGTGTCTCCAGAACATTCACATTTGAAATCAGCCACTTCTCATTAAAATGTTTGTTGGCTTCAGTGCAAAAATTATAGTCATTGTTAAGTAACTGCAAGGGTTGCTGTAGCGAATGTGCGACTGTTCTGTAACTGCCAAACTGTAGAGTTGCACTGTTTGCGCAATAGTATAGGACTTCTGTGTTCTTTTGCAACTGTACTAAAGCATCTGCATATAAACATACTTAATTTCAAACAAGGTACATTTATAAATTATGAACAAATAGAATACCAAAATGGATTTTACATTCTTTTGTAAGTTCCTTTAGTTTATGGTGACATTAAATACGCAAATAACATTTTTATTATAAAAAGCAACAGAAGTATAATAAATTAACATAATTAATGCTTTACCATTTTAATTTTTGTTGGATATTTGATATTAATACACAATTTGTAATTTAAATTTTGAGAACTGTTTTAAATGGGGTTTGTATCATACATAGGGACTAGTGAGGGCTGAGCAAATATTCAGATAAGCAAAGACGTAATAAGTTGGAAGCACAGTACAATAATACTAGTGTAAGAAGGCTCAGCCAAGAGCCTTGTTATTTTATATTGTCACGTCTATCTCTCCTAAAAACTTAAATTTTCTTATTCTTTCTGTTTTGTTCTTACTAGTGATAGGATCAGTATTGCAGCCAGCATAAAGGAATGTTTACGAACATGTAATTAACTCTTCTTAAGTCAGAGTGAAGTGATATTGAAGTAAAACCACAGCCGTGTCATTATTAGAGTTGATACAACCATAGTCATCTTTCAAATTTACACCTTAGCTATCTTTACAGGTCATTTTTCTCTGTGCAAAAGTTTTACAGTTCAAAACTATTAATTTTTATTTTAAATTCTATTTCATCAAAATATCATTTATGTAAAAAGAGAATTGGCTAATTCTTTGACCAATTTTAATGAGTTTAGTTAATATGTTTTGAAACATAGTAAATGCTTTTTACAAAACCATTTGATGTCTTCACGGTTTCAGATCTTAAGTCAGATAAGAGGACTAGGAAGCAGTCAGAAAGATAGGTTAAGAGATACTTTTATTGTTTTACATACTTTAGACAGTTGATGTATATAGAGGGCCGGTTAGCTCAGTCAGTAGAGCATAGCGCTAACAACGCTAAGGTCACGGGTTCGATTCCCATTCAGTCCCCATGTGTTGCCTGATCTAGTCGACAGGTGGCATCCCTGGTGGCAGGGAGGCTGGATTAAAAATGATCTCTAAGGTCCCTTCCAGCTCAGGCCATTCTATGATTCTATATCTGGAGAGATTCTTTCCAAATTTTTCTATTTATTTTGTCATATAAAAATAAATACTATTTTTTCCCCTTAGACAAAGATTATTTTTGCGTAATTCATAAAATGATTCTGGGGAAGGAGACTATCAACACATGGGCAAAGTCACAGATGCAGAAGGACATTCCAGAACTAGCTTTAGATAAAGTAGGTCACATGCTGTAAACTCAGACCAGGTAGAGCTTTAATTTTTGCAGGCACACAGAAGTTATGTGCTTATGCTGCTGTTTAATAAAGACTATGGCATATTTTTACAATACTTATTCTCTGGGAAGAGGGAAAAGAGGTCTTGTAATAAGAGAAGTGTGCAGAATGAGTCAATCAAGTGTCACTGGAAGAAGAGGTCCACGCTGTGAATATACCAGTAATTGACATCTTATGGCTACCTCCATTGTAATCCAATTAAACTTTGTTGAATTCCAACAGGGGAAGGCGGTAGGAGCGCCGATCCTCACTGCCGTACTACCATACACCATCCTACTTACAGGCACTGGAAACCAATTAAAAACTTACTTATCCAAAATAGCATGCTTAATGAGCACACTGTCTGAAGAGGACTGTAATTATCGTCTCCTCATCATAGGCCTGTATAGGCATTAGCAAGGTCTCAGGGAGAAGCAAATGAACTGTCCCAAGAAAGTTAAATTAATAACCTCCAAAAAAAGCCAGATGTTTATATGTGTTTTGTTCCATCACTACTCACCTGTTTCTACTAAAGTTATTAAGACTACTGTGCTTAGCAGTTAGATGAAGACATGCGGTCTTCTCTGAAACACACACCTCAGAACTGGTTGCTAATTGAGCTGGCAAGAATTTTTGCTAAAGCTTGTCTGACAGTTACGTGTTCTATCCCCCAAACTTTTTACAAATTGAATTGTGTGGAATTGAACTCTCAACAAGTTTTGTACAAGGGAATGCCTTTGCTATTTCATGGATGGAATGAGACGCATATGTAAAGATTAACAGCAGCACTGAAGACAGTTTAGATAGAAAAGAGATTTATTTATCTTTTTTTGTAATGGTATTGTGTTACTCCGAGGGATACATCATATTCTCCTTTTTTGAGACTGGTAGACGTTGCCCAGAGCAATGAGCATGCACATACGTATGCACATGTGTATGTATCATAGAATCATAGAATGGCCTAGGCTGGAAGGGACCTCAGAGATCATCTAATCCAATCTCCCTGTCATAGACAAGGATGCCTCTCAACTAGATCAGGCAACACATAAGGCAAAGTAAACAATAAAATCCTTCTCTCTTCAGTTTGGGCCAGCCAAACATTTATCCTGGCTCCAGATTCTAGCCAGGATATTGGTATTGAATTCTTGCTTAATAAAAAAAGAGCTATGAGATATTTGAGTGGCTACACACAGCCCAAACCTTCATTTTTATAGTAAGAGGTTTCCTGTAGCACTGTTTTATGAAGCAGCAAATAATAGTCTGCTGCCGACATCTGTGTTGCATGATATCTATCCATTCTATTTCCATTTTCTTGTTTCTTTAGTAGTTTCTTTAGTAAGTTTCTTTAGGAGTGTCCAAGAGCTGATGTCACTCCTGTATCACTCTCATAGGGAAAAAATAGAGTGGACATTCTAGCAGGCTGGATGGTGGATTTCCTCCTCACTCTCAATAGATTTTTTTCCCTCTATTTCTATTTTTCATCTGTTTTTTGAAGAAGGGAAACTTTCCATAATCTCTTCCTGTGGTTTCCCATAATTTGACAAGAAAATGCCAGGAGCTCCAAAGGATATTTGTATTAACCTAGCTCATCATCTCTGTTCTTTACGTCCGTTTTAGAGTCCAAGATAATGACTAATTCATTCTACAGAGAGGCCTATCTCTAGCATGGCTTACAGCCCACACATGTCAAATGGTTTATTTATAATGTCACTGGAACAGGACGGCATCTCTACTTCAGTGTTCCTTCTTTCTCTTTTCTTTTGGCAATCTTTCTCCTTTGAGCACAACGGACTGTAGGTACATCCAAAAACCAAACCAAATCTATCCCAGAGTTGTTAACCTACATAACTTACAGTGTTTCTGTAGGTGCAAGATACTTAAAATACTGTCAGAGCTAATTCTGTAGTTGTTTTCGGCATTGTATAAATTGCGATTAACTTGTATGCACTTGAAGATTTTCACTCATCTGTAATATTGTTGTAATTTGTCTGAAATTAATGGTGTTTTATCTCCTTTAGCATTACTTTTGAAACACACACTTGCAAATTCTACATCTGAAGAGTAGTGGAAAAGGAAAGCATTCATGCCTGCTTGCTGCACAAATTCAAAAAGACTTCATAAATACACTTACATGATATTTTCCTACTGATTGGACGTAGTTTCGTTTTTAAGCATATACCTTTTAGGCTTGCATATAAATGAACTGTAAAGAAAAAAAAGTGCAACCTAGTTCTATGGCTTCTTTTAGGAATAAATACAGCCTTAAGGCTGATATGTATTATAAACAAAATGGGGACTTTTATAGCTATTTTATGTTGATACGTGTATTTTTTTACTGTTTCGAAATTAACACTGCAAATATTGAGACTTTTTCTATAACAAAGTAGACTTTTCATTTATTTTTGTCATGCCTCAATAATTTGATTATGTATGTATTGTTTAAATCAAAGCTTTAATTTTTAGAAGAGTATAATTTAAAAATAGTGATGTTGCCAGGAAACTTCCAAATTCCTCTCAAAGGTTTACAGGTGATAAACTTAATTATTAAAAAACTACTGTATTTACTTCTTGAATAAAGTATCAGTTTGTGCAGAGCACACGGTTTCCAAAACATAATTGTTATCTGCATGGTTGAGACAGATTTTCATTCATATTTATTGTATGGCTTTAGTTAATTATGTATACATGTCTGTATACATATCTATGTGTCTGTGTGCATATATGCCTATTAGCCTTTGGATGGAAGGTAGTTGTCCAGTTTCTTCAGTGGATTAGGCAAGTACCTGTTACTGCATCAACATGTAAATTCAGCGTTCCTGTCAATTTGTGCAGTAACCCAGACATTTTGAGCAGCTTTATGGGAAGTCTGAAATCACTGCTTTATTTCTTAGAAATTAAATCACTGTCTTTTGAGAGTTATAACCCATATTTAGCACTAGCTGGGTGACCACAGCATTTCATTGCTGAAAATCTGTAGTGTACTCTACTTTGCTAAACTGAATGGTTTTGGTGATTGTACTAAGTATACTAAGATGTGATCTTGTTGCTCCTCAAGAAATTAATCGTATTTAATGGGAATCCTGTGCACAAAGTGTCACAACTGCATCCTAGGAGTTGACTTTAGGCTGAAAATCGTGTCAAACAGCCCCATGATTTACACAGTATTGCAACTACTATAGGTGGCTGACAGGATAGTGGTGTCTATTTACCTTTTCAACAATGATAGTTTATACCTATTTCTTTACTGGAAACAGATTTTATGTTGACTTTATAGCAATAAAAGACTGTTGTTGATATTGAAGTTACAAAACACCAATATGTATGCAATTCTGTGTTATGAGTTCTGCAGTAATTAGAGAAAGAAATATGGTTTGGCTGTCCCTTCTAGCCTCTTCAGATGATTTTCTCAGCTGATTCTCTTCTGTTTGACCCATTCTAGCCAATATATGTTATTACTCTTCTATAGCTATCGTGGCTTTGGGAGGATGAAGGGAAAAAACTATTAATAGAGTAACTACATGTGGATATACAGAGTCTCCAAAAAATACAGAATTCCACTTAGTTCAAGGTGGAACTGTCTGGCTATTCTGGCTTCTGTTTCCTCCAACTGCCTTCATTGTTGTGGTCATCATAAAGGTGTTCACTTGCTAAGTGTAGAAGGCATTAAATATTTTTCTACAAGGATTTGCTTACTTTGGCATGACAGGAGTCCCACTTTGGAAATTTTTTCAATATATAATTAAATTAATCTAGCACAAGAAGAACTCCAGTGATTTTTTTTTTCCCCTAGTAAGACTGATTTGAAAGAACCTCGTATGTTATAGTTAGCAGTATTTCACCAGCCCCTTGGAGTCAGTATTGACTTCTGCCGAAAACTCCTGGACTATGGCAGAAACTTTGGCTATGATATGATCTGAAGCACTCCTACTACAGCATCACTAAGAAGAATGTGTCAGAATTAAACACCCTGAAGTCTCTGAAAGTCAGAGCAAGATAAAGAGTTGATAGCATGAATCCTGTAAAGAGCACCTAGTAATATGGTGCAGATAATTCATTGTATCTTTTATAGTTCTTTTTTCTTAGTATCCTAAAACAAATTGAGTTGCTCCTTTGTGTGTTCTCCATCAAGAGAATTTACCTTGCATCATAAGAGTGATAGAATGGAAAGCAAAAAGTATAAATTTGCTGGCTGTGTAGTGCCAGAGGGACTGAAGTATGGTCTGTGGACAGATCTGCAGGTAATGCAAGAGGGGTAAATGGTTATTTATGATATTGTTGGAAACATTGGGAAGCATTAGAAGTGCCAGTGCTGGTTGATGGATGAATGGATGAATAGGGTTTCTGGCTTTAACTTGAGTGTTTAAGAATATGGTCATAGGAAGAAGGGGTTTAGATTTGTTCTGGAATAGGTGATACATTACGTCTACATGTTTAAAGTATCTTAGAAAGAATGGTTAAATGTGGGTACCTGCTTTACCCTTTGTGCCGAGTTCTGCAAATGTTTCCTGTTTGCTCACATTTTACAGTGCACATAAAGGAGATACGCTGGGTAAAATTCTGGTCTCATTAAACCTGAAAGAAAATTTTTAATGACAATCGGTATTAAAAACTCAATATTTTATCAAGACTAACAGCCTTTGTTTCTTGCAAGATTTGCTTGCCACATATTTTTTGCAAGTACATGTAACTTTTTGCAACAATATTTGCCTATTTCTGAAAACCTGGCAGTAACTAGGACTCTCACAGAATATGGGGCTAGTTACATTATTTCAATCTTTTTAGAGTCTAAGCTTCAAAACCCTGCACAGTATGGTAGCTTTAATCAGAGTAATCCCAGGAACAGGGCCATTGGATAAGAAACAATTCAGAAAGTAAGGTTTACACAGAATGGCCCTTATGTCAAAGATAGTTTAAATTATGATGTAATAATGTGAGTAAAGAACTAATAATTGTTTTCAGTTGGGTATGGTCCATTTGCTGTTGAGATATTAAGTATGGCTTCAGCATAAATATTTAAAGAGTGTATTATAAAAAAAAATACAATTGGGAAGAAGCTGTAAAGGGACTTTCGGAATGAGCATAGCATCTATGAAAAAAATAATTATGTTTATTTAGGAATAAGCCCCTACTTTTAAATATTTCGGAGCGTCATGATGTACAAACTATGTGTGATTACTACCAGTGAAAAGTTTAATTACATATCTTTCCACTGTGCCCGCTTTTGCGGATTGCTAGAGGAGAGCTGGAAAGCCGAAGAATGCCTAACGATCTCCTCAGAGCTGTATTTTTCTCCCTGCTTTGTAATGTAAATGGCTAGTTTGAAAACCACCACGGATTCGTGCGCTCCATCCCCGAGCATCCTTTCTGGTTTTAACCAGAAGATCACCTGACCGCCACCTAAAGCTGCCCGCTTTTTTTTACTGAAAAATCTCGGCAGGGGCTGGGGTAGGTGGTGGCTGCCTGGGGGCTGGCGGGGGGGCAGGAGGAGGAGGAGGAAGAGGA